>NW_009214722.1:39939-40142 GCF_000690835.1 Fulmarus glacialis
GTTTATGAACAAAAACGTTTGGCAGATTCAGTATGGGTGGAGTGCAGTTTAGATATCTGTCTTGAGAAACAGGAGTTTACATAAATCTTACTTGGCTAAATTGTTGGGTAAGAGCCAATTATGTATAGTAGAACTGCTTTTTTAAATCTTAAGCTGTATGCCTAAACTTGTCAGGCCTCGTGGAAACTGTATAATTCTCTTTC
>NW_009214722.1:40176-146934 GCF_000690835.1 Fulmarus glacialis
CAAAAAGTCTGTAGTGCCTGTAAGCAGAAAACCTCTGACAAGATCGATCACTTAAACTTCCAATCAACTAATGAATTTATACTGCAGAGTAATTTTCCCTGTAGTGCTTTGGAGGATGCCTTCTTTGGTCAAATTTTGACCAAGTCCATTGAGTCTCTATATAATGCAATGCGAATAGCAATTTTGGTTGTTTTTTTTCCTCTACTTATGTCCACTCTAAATTTCCCTTAGCTTTATAGTGTCACACACAGTTTTTCCTGTTTGGTCTGCGCTGGCTTCTTCACTGCTTTGCTCTTTTTTACTCACCACCCTTTTTCATGTAAGCTGCCCCAGAAAAAAATCTGCATGTTATTAGCAGTTATTTTGCCCATTGCCAGTAAAGCCTGTTCCTGTCACGCCTGACAACTGGCTGTTTATTTTCATGCCTACATAAGAATTTTGGGCTTCGTACTTGCATATGCTGTTGTATACCCCTGTAATCATGGTTGTTGGCTATACATTGATACCTGTTTGCTTGTTGGATGCTGTGAACAGTGGGCAACACACTAAGTTTGACTGTTACAAAATTTTGCTAAAAGGGCCCCCAAATCTTTGTTATCTTCAAGAAGGAAGGCAAGATCATTAAAAATAATTATCCAGTGCCTGATACTTCTTAATTACTTGTAAATTCATTGTTTTAGAGTATACTCAAAGTGTATCCTGCCAGGACAGTAGCCTACAGGTTCTGAATATAATTTTATTAGCTTCTTTGAAGCAGTCTATTACCTATTTAAAAATACTTCAAAATGTAATTATTTTAATTATTTTTAATCCTACAGGATACATTGCTAATTATTACTGATATTATAGATTTATTTTATTATATGGGGTGGATTTTGTCTGACTAGTTTTGGGGTTTTAATTAAAAGTTCTAATGGATTTATTATTAATAGCTTTGGGCTCTATTAACTGGAATGCTAATCACCTTTTCTCCCCAGTATTTTCTGTGGGAGACATGCAGGCTATCAGAAAAATGATTCAGTCCCTTTCAACTAGCTGTAGAGGTGGGATGATTTACAGCCTTCCACAGAAGGCTGTGACTCGTGCTGGCTTCTACAACATGCAAGTAGTATCTGATAATCAAGGCTCTCATACAGAATTTGTCTTCTACAAGGAATAGTTCTACTAGCCAGGTTATTATGAACTGAAGTGTTGTGACCTCGCAAACAGTTATGTTCATGAATATAACTTTACTCCAAAAGTGACCAAACTCGCAGGCAAGGTCTGGCCAGTGTAAATTCTGGAAACATGGAAAGAGTTTGAAAAATATGGGACGTGGGAGAGGGATCTGGGAGCAGAAGAACCAGAGAGAGTTGAGGACGCGGACTCAAAGGTTCTCAAGGAGCCTTGGGGCTTATAGAAGAGGCGGTGGAGAGGTGTGGGGCTGGATGGAAGGGGTTCACAAGGCAGTGGAGGGTGTGGGAAATAGGAATTCGGGTGCAATGGAGAGGCCTGGAGTGCAGGCGTAACAAGAAGGCAGCAGTGATCACCTGCAGTGCAGAACCAACTAATCGTGCCCAAAGCCAAACCAGAGTGCTGTGTGTTTTTTGGACAGGAACAGCAGCTGATGTTTCTGCATGGCTTGGAGCGTGGGAGGGAACAGCAGATAGTGGAGGAGTTATGGCTCTGGTTAGGCAGCAGCTCTCGGGCAGAGAGTCGGGTAGTTGTGAAACACTGCGGAACTGTTGATAGCACGTAACCCAGGGCTGCAGCGCACACCAGAAGGGACAGGGCATTAGGACGTTAGAGCATTGACTTCTTTGTAGGTCTGTCTGTGCATGTTGGACACCACAAACTTTTCGTATCTTATAGTATTGTTTAATAGGCTGTTATAACTGTCATAAAATGCCCGTGCTGTGGTCTGAGTTAATAAAAAATTCTGTGGTTTTAAAGCTGTACATCTCTTTTTTGAGGCCTTACATTGCTATGTTGTATTTCCGTACGAGTAGACTAAGATGATGACTTAATTAAGTACTTTTCTATTAGTAAAATTGTGTCCATTCTAAGGTTTGTAATCAAGTGGGCAAAAGTCTTGAAATAGTGAAGAGGCGGTGGTCTGGAAGTGGGGATAAGGTATGAAGGGCAGAAGGTAATGACTGTAAGGTTTACTTATAAAAGCTTGGAAGCCACTGTGCAGCCTTGTTTTAGACACTTGACAAAAGTAGGGGGCACAGACTAATCTGTGTAATGCTGCTGAGAAAAACAAGAGTTACTAAAATATTATTCGTGCTGAAGATGGGAATAGTTGGCAGCCTGCAGCCATCTGGTTATAGTCAAAATGTCCACTACTGAGGCCTTTAGATTATACAATGACCAGAGATACTCCAGTTCTTTCCATTCTTTCACCTCTTATGTACGTTCCTGTGAAGGAAATACTTTGAAAGAAATGCTGGGAATTCTGACATTTTGCCACATTGCACAATAATTAAAAAAACAAAAACAAAAACAAAAAAACAAAAAAAACCAAAAACCAACACAAAAACCCCTTACCTTATTAAGATATGTTTTGAGACCTTCTGATAATTTTGTGATTTAAAGGAACCCAAGAGAGATTTAGATGTCCAAATCATATTGAATGTTCATAGGAAAAAGAAGCATAAGCACTCCCATTGTCTACTTTTGAAAATTACAAAAGGGGTTGGGCTGCCTGGCCTGAACACCTTAATGTGGCAGTATGTGTTAGCCTGTCTCTTACCTTCACTGTTTATCTGCAGTTGTCGTGTTTTCTTGGAACTTTGTATCTGAGATGAAGCGCAGAACATGGATTACCTACACATCTGAATTCAGGGAAAAAAAAAACAGACGGTCCTACATGAGGTAGGTTCTTTATGAATAGAATCATTCAGTGGTAAAAGTATATTTATTGTATATTGCTCTAATGTTGAAAGCCAGTTTAAGAGAAAGTTTGCTTCTGTAAACCAATTTACTGATTAAAAATTGCATACTCTGCCTGTCACCTACATGACAGTGTATTTAACTGCTTTCTTGATTTCTCTAGACAAATGCAAAGTGACATCTTAAAGGAAGAGCAGCTATTACTAGCACTCAGGACTTAATGCATTGACCTGGTGTGCCTTCTGTGACCTTGGCAGTATAAGGCAGATTAGTAGTTCAGTGCGTCTTTCTGTTCATGTTTATTTCATTGGAGGTATAGATGTTGCATTCATGCACCTTACAATCTGTGAAGTTAAAATTAAACAATTTGCCATCATGTCTTGCAGTGAGAAACTGAAAATCACACTTCTGTGTCTGTGTATCAGACAATGTTTTGTCCTTGGTGAAAAAAATTTTAGTAAGAAAGAAAGGTGAGACTTCTGAAGAGGCTGAGTAATTGTGGGGAACTAAGTTTATACCTCTTGAAACAACTCAATCCTAAGTACCAAAGGAATAATTAGAAAATAAGGTAGTGTTCACATGACTTCAAAATCTCAGTACAAATATTTTTGAAACTCTGAACTCAAACGCTGCTGCACCGTATAATGTTCTGATTGGAACAATCTCCTGTATGAGTCTCCTTCCAGTAATAAGTATAGCAAATTTCTTTTTAAGCCAGTGGGAGAAGTGAATTTATAGTTATTTCCTGCCAACCGCTTAAAAAGCTGCCAACTAATCTGTTTCTCTGCTTTTTGTGTCAAAGTTGAAATCTATCTTGACTTGAGCTGAATTCTTTGTGTAAAAGCATGGTGATTGCTGGTGTTTTCCTGTTGTAAAAAAGCCCTCAACTGAAAACTTCTGAAACCATTTTTTATGATCATACAATTTGTAGTGGAGCCAAAGAGCGTTGAAAGAGGTAGAATAGGACAATTATTAAGAATTCATACGGACCGTTAGTTCAAACTGTCAGGCACAGCAATTACTGGGTTTTGTTGATTTCAATATAAAAATTTAATTTTTGTTTAATGGAATTTTACCCTATTCCGTTGGTGAACAGTGCCAGCCATTGTGACCTGTGTTGTTATACTTGGTATATGTACAATATATATTGCCTATCTGTGAATGGGTAGACAGAGGCGGAATATGGGTTCAAACAGTGGAGCTCTGTCAGTATTGCCTTTCCTTAATAGTGTATGATCACTGCTTGCCAGAGGACTTCTTCCCTTCATCAATGCTTTATTTAGGCTCTTGGTCCTTCTCTTTCACTTCTTGTACAACTTTGCCTGTATTTCTGCATGTTCTGGCCCATGTTCTTGAATTCTCTTCTGTCCTCACGTTCTTGTCATCACTTTTTCTCATGAATCATACTTTCTGATATTGATCCAGCTATCTTGTGTGTCAGAGAGCTTTCCTTTCTTCTTACCCCTTTTTAAGGTAGAAAAGGTGAATTTGGGACAAATTCTGGATGCCGTTGGTGCTTGACAGATTGAGAAAATACCTATTCTCTTCCCAGTTTGTCACAGACTTCCTTTGTAATTTAAGAACAGGCTGTCTGTGTTTTGATATATAACAGAGAAGTATAAAGGTATTTTTCATAGTACCTATTGTAGTATTTAGGAAAAATTATTTAAAATATGTAAATATAAGGAAGGTAAGAATGGTTAGAAGCCATGGCTTCATCTTTCTTTCCAGTAAACAGCACTGGTCAGGAGTATTACAAGAAAGGGGAAAGCATTGTAACATAATAAATAATAGCATAGCATAATATTCCTTCAACCTCCATAAATCCATCTGTATTTTTCATGTATGTTCTACACATCTGAACACCATCGTAATGAAAGGGCAGCTTGTATGGTTCCAGCCCTTGCAACTGATTGCTCCCCTGAGAGCACTCTCCAGTGTTGGTCTTGGCACAGGCTTATCCTAATGGGCATAATTTTCATCAGAATTTTTTGCAAGGTTAATTTTCAGAGTCTTTATTATTTGCTAATATCTTTCTCCTAAAAAATGTGTCTTTAAAAATTCAAGTGAAAGTATCCCAGGCAAGCTAATGTTTCTCAAAGATCTGTTCAAACTTTTAACTCTACCTTTTTAAACAGAGTTTAAAAGAATACATGGTAAAGTCAATAGCAGGATCATAATCACTATTTTGGTCTTTGCATAGAAGTTTAAAATACAAAGTAATCTACACAGTATGTTTCAGGATCAAGTGTATTTTCTTTTTGAGACTGTTACCTGAATCCGTCAATGTTCCTCGTTGTACATTTGAGAGTGGTGTCACTGTATTAATCACATATAGATGTACCGTGCTTGCATGAATACTGTCTCTAGGTGACATAATTTGGAGTAGTTGTTGAAAGACTATTTTGAATCTGAGCTGCAGGGGCGTGGTTCAGGGGGCAACATGTGATTTTGGTTTGCTCCATATCTTAAAAACAGAAGACCAGTCTGATTCTGAGTTATGCAAAATCCTTTGGGGAAAGTTCACAAAGAACCATGCCCTGTTATTTTGAGCATGTATTAACATCCCTGATTTCTTCAAACCAAACACCAGCAGTCCTCTTCACACAGTGCTGAAATAAATATGCACACAATTTCATGAGTTATTCAACAGAAAATGTTAGAATTGATAATGTATGAAAAATGTGATTATCTTACCTGATAAATTGTGCCTGATTTGACTGATTTCAATAACAAAACTTTATATTAAGAAATACTTTGATCATTGATTGCAGTGTCCAACAACACTGTATGTGGAAAGAACCATTATTAAAACAATAACTGTACAGAAACAATGGTGCTCAATATTTAGGAAATCCATTCCTACCCACAAATACATCCTGATCTAAACCCTCTTCTTTCAAACCTGTTGTTTTTGGTATTATGGTTAGAAGGTCTTCCTTTTAGCCTTGATGAAGGCATATTGTGCAACTTTCTCCTTCTAACAGTAAAGGAATTTAACCTTTCCCAACCCTTTCTGGACAGAGAGTTTGCACGTCCCATCATGTACCTATCATTAATAATTTATTCCTCAGCTGACAATTTTTCATAGCAGTCAAATTCTGAGTGGTAGCAGACGGTTTCAAGGCAGCATTCCTTTTGTTAAAAGCCTCAATCATATCTGGGGTTATTAAGGATAATAATTACCTCTGGAGCGTTAGAATAGTGCTACAGCTTCAGAAATTTAAGGTGTGTTTTGCTACTTCATTTCAGATTTTATTTTCAGCTGTTTAGATTCAAGATGCAAGTGTGAAAGTGCGGATTAAAGCTGTAGTGACACAATTATAGTTATTGCAGCTCTTAAGCACCAGTAATTTGAAGATAGGCGTTTAGTATTTGGGAAAATGAGTGAAATCTTTTTGTTGACAATTCATCATTGCAATCTTCAATGGTCTTCATAAAAACCAACACGACAATTTTTTCAAAATGTTCGAGATAATTGTTTATTTTCTGATCAGACAGCCACTGCAGTTCTGTTCATTGTGGATGCAATATTTCTCATTAATTGTTAAAGAATATGTGGAATCATATTCATGTTTGTCTTGACCATATAACCATATGTACATGCAACAGACATCTCCAACTTTTTAATTTAACTGCCCTCTGATTGCAAAGGTAACCTCTTGAATATAAATGGATATTGCACAATATATGGAATGTATATGGATACAGTAATAAATGTTCCTGTTCAACTCAATGGAGCATTAGCTTTGCAGATGGATTGTGGCGATTTAAATGTCAACAGAGTTATTTTACTTCTGATCGTTTTAGTAAAAGCATCCAGTTAATGTGCTTATCCAGCATGGTTGGATATTCCATTCATCTGAAGGGACATTCCAGAGGAATAAGGCTGCAAGTTTTAAATTGGGGATGGTTTCATCATCTAAGCAGCAGGTTGGATTTCCTAGACTAACATCTAGACTCTCTGGAACCACAGGTTCAAATCCTGGCAGACAGCCCTGCCAAGTGTCACACTTGACACTCATTTGGTCCCCAGTGTGTTGCTCCATGACAGCTCTGCTGAAATCTTGCACATACGGCGGCGAATAAGCGGTGCGTTTCATCCCCTGCCAGTGGGGTGGACATTGACAGCTACTTCGTAAGGCCCTGGAATTGCCCCTGCTCTTGTTTGCTCTTTGGGCAGTGAGAGAGAGGAGAAGAGAAACACTAGGCGTATTAGGGTGTGGGAAACGTACATTCAGGAAATGCTGAACATCCCTCCCCTCCCACAAAAGATGAAAAGTGTTGACAGAAAATAGAGGTTTTGCTCTAGAACTGAGTATCTTTGGGTTTGGAAGAAGAATGTGGAAGTTCGGGTGCTATCTGAACTCTCTAGTCATCAAGGTGGCTGTTGACCTGTACTTTATTATTTGGTGATCTCTTCCTAAATTATAGAGGTCATATATAGAGGTCAAACAAACAAAAAACCCCACTGTCCCAATTGAAAAACTGTTTGGAAATTGTAACAAAATGGAAGTAAAGTTTGAACTATGCTGACACCTTTGCTGATGACCCTTTTTTGAGTAAACATTTTGGCAGAGAAATTAAGTATCATCTTTGATGAGTAGAGTGAGATTCCTAGACTGCCCAAGTGACATTTCATAAACAGCTCATGTATTGATTTTAATCTCCTTTGCCTCATAGTTTTGAAAGAAAATATGAAGAACTGTGGAGAAGCGTAAGGACAGCATTGTCCTGCATATTGAAGTGAAAATAGGCGGTATTTACTGGATAGCAAGGTGTAAATGCCTGTCTGCTTCTGTATCATTGCTCTTTAATTGAATGATTCAATTCATTTGTAAGTTGATTGACATCCAGTAAGAATTTGACTATACTTATCAGTTCTGTGCTTGAGTGCTGAACAGACAGATTTCACATAAATATTTTAATGTATCGGATATGTTAGTTTCAAAGAGTATTTTGACAGACTAAAACAAGAAAATATTTTAACCCTGCCCCATCCCTGGTACTATTACTGCTAAAATACTGTTTAAGTAGGAAAAGCAATGTAAGAGCACTTCAAATCATCAAACCTCTTTCATTTAAAAATAAAGAAGGCTGAAATATAGCCATCTTCAAGATTGGGGACAATTATTATTAAGCATACTGGATAACAGTGAGTGGGGAAAAAAGCCCCAAACACTGAAAATTTCTCAATATTTCTGCAGAGGAGATAAAATTTCTTTTTTTTTTTAGCTTTTGTTTTTTATTTATCACAGAGAGGGTCCCTAATCATACTGACTAGCACTAGTACTTTGTGTATATACCGGAGATAGCTGAAGGGCTGAATGAACATTGATGAGTCTGAAACTGTGGACTGAATAACGAGACTAGGTAACTTCAAGCTATGTCTTCACGTGGTTTGAAATAAGCAATGAGTAAAGGATTAAAAAAATGTGTGTGCGTGACAGCAACAGCTTTTCAGAGGAGCATAATTTTAAGAACTGTTGCTATTGTCCAGATGGTATTAATTTAGCCTTAAAATGCTCTCCCAAGAGGTGTGGCTGTTCTCCGAAGGGTTTGGGGAAAGTCCTACAGGTTTGCTCAGTTGAGCAATTCTTTTTCATTAGATTTCTGTTTGAATATTAGAAGGAAAATGACAGAAACCATTTATGCTGTAGTTTGATTTGTAAGGAAAAGTTGTCAAAAGGGCTGGTGTGATGTGAGGTCGTGACTCACTCCTGCAGCAGTCTGAGCACGGAGCTGACACAAAATGGAAGCGAACTGCTGCATGCAGGGAGTGGTGCGTGTGCTGCAAGGCACCTTGTGCAGGCCTGTGTGTGAATCCATCAGCGGATTCCCTGACAACAAACAAGATCTTACAGTGCTGCAGCGTCAGCCTCCCGTGTGCATCCGACCTCACCGCAGCTGGGACGGCGAGTCCCTTATAGGGGCTGGTGTGGGAGGGAAATTAGCAGGGTATCCACAGTTGGAATGTGTGCAAGGAGATAAAACAATAGCAAGTACAAGTTTCTAGTTAGACAATAGAATAAAAATGAGTCTGGAATAAAAGAATAATCTTATTATTGTAAGAGGTGTTTAGCAGCACAGTGTCAGTCATTCCCAGACTTTGTGCTATACAATAATGTTAGAAATTTATCTATGATATCCAATTGTGCATATCTGAGTGATCCTCATACATGATCAAGTATAAGTTCTTGCATGTCTTCCTACATTCTGAAAAGTTTATTTTATTACCATAGATACATTTTTGAGAGAGTTTCATGCTTGGGGAAAAAAGTAATTTTTCAGAAAAAGCAATTTTACCTTTCTATTAATACAGTAATAATTCAGGCTTTTAGATTATTGCTCCTGCACTTCACTAAAATGACAATTAAACAAACTTCATCCTAACTAGAATTAGTTGCCACAAAAGTAAAAACCTAAGGAGAAGAAAAAGCTATTAAGAGATTTAAGCACACAACGAACAAGACCTTTTAGAGGAGATTAAAGTATGTGACAAGCATTAGTATTTCAAGGTGCTGCGATCTACTCATGGATTGATGTGCCTCAGAATGAGATGAGGCACATTAAAAGCTGAAATCATTCAAGCTGGTGTGAGACTGAGTATGAGCAATTACCAAATAGTTAGGCATTAAATAAAATGGATGATTTTGAACTTGCAGTGCAGAAGACTTCTTTGTGTGATCAAACACTCGGTCGTTGAACCTTTCCCTTGAAATACAAACTTTGAGACAACACTTATTGTGGAAACTGGGAAGTTTGAAAGGAACAGTTCCAATTTTAATGTTGTTGTCTAGCACTTTGTGTGGTGAGAAAGCATTACTCATGAAGAAAAAAAAAAACATTACAGTGTTTAACTTCAGCATTTCCATAAGCATTAGCCATTTAAAAGTCACAGCCATTAGCATTTGCAGGTTAGGAGTGCTGGTGTAAAAGATTGCCAGGTACCTCTGTCATGCTTGTGTAGTAGTGAAGACTTACATGCAGACTCCATTAGGAGGCTTTTTCTGCATTAAAGAGCCTTATTCCTTCTGAGTATTAAAGCAGAATCCTCTTAGGTCCCGTTCAAACAGTTTGTCTGGACTGTAAATCGGGCATAGCAGTTTTACAAAGGGTTTTAGCCTAAAGCATGTATAACTGTGATTAAACAGCAAACGCAGCTTTCCACTGCTATGGCTGTGGCCTTAATTGGGATCCAGTACTGGGGCAGCCACTAAAATGGGATGATAAAGTGTCCAATTAAGAAGAAAAACGATAATTGAAAAAGTATTTGTGAATAGTTGTAAATAAAGTACTAAGTAAGTGACAATGAGGGAAACAATTTTTCTTAGCCTTGTTTCTGTGTTTTCTTCCAATAATCAGAGAAAAAGCAGATCCTTGTAAGTATGATTTTTCTTGCCGGTGGATTGATTTGCTTTCACTGAACTCAGCCAAAGTTTTGACATTGACCTAAGTAGAAGCAGGCTCAAAGACCGTAAAATCCTATAAACTCATTAAAAAGATACAAACGTGTATGTGTATCGAAATGTTAAAAAGAAAAATTTGTCTGATTTAAACTGCTTGAAACTTCACTTATGAAATTAGAGTGAATGTTATCCACCAAATTTGGTGAATAACACATTTCTACAACCTTTAAAGCATCAAAACCGAATTCATCGTTACTGGTTTTGGTTTCAAAATGAAAAGTGTTTTCCGTAGTTTCTATCTATGTTTTGAAAGAAAATAAGTTATGTACTGAACTGGAGGATGGATGAAGCTTGTTTTCTACATCTTTCTCCTTATGACTATCTGTGTACCTTTCACGTTGGGCAATGTGGCAATGTTCCTTGTCTTGGTCATAGTATTTGTGTGCTAGGTGGCTGCCTGATGTGTTCACATTGCTGCTTCTCAGGACAAGTGGGGGCTTGAAATCTGCTGCCTACCCTTTGGTTTCTGAATCCCAGCTTCCAATTTTTAAGCAAACTGTTACAAACCTCATATATTTAAGGCCCTTTTCCCCCATTCAAATTCGTCAGAAATTTGGTCAGCAGCTGTGTATAAATGTTCTTTACCCATTTCATCTGAACTGGTAACTTGTACATTAAAGTCCACAGCTAATCATAAGTTCCTCATAACCTAATGAGCTAACAAAAAAGAAAAAAAATCCTTACTGGTGTTCTGCTAGTTCAGGCTCGGTAAAAGATTATTTCTACTCATTATTATTAGCGAATTCTAGTGTTTATTGGCATCCTGAAAATTAGATCTACATGGCTGAATGGTTTTTACTGAATAAAATACCAGTTTTGTTCTGAACTTCAGAAATGTTTTAATTACATTAAGTACCAGTTTGATTGGATTTTTAGCACTGAAACTTTATCAGATCTCTAAGTTGACTGCGTTGTTTGACACGAGCTTTCTGTGTGAAAATCTCTCTTGGTCTTCCACATTCATTTTTGTCAGATCTGTGAACATAGCAAGTTCTGTTACCGCTTCATTCTAAAATCTGCTAACACATGATTTCTTGTAATGTACTTATTCACTTGACATTATACAGTTCACACATACTCCACATACATAACGAGAAAAACAAAGTCCCCTTGTGATTTCAGATCTTCAGCCTTTGTGGTCTTGATCTGGAAACTGAGTCCTGTGGTAGTGTCACATATTGACTCGGTGTTTTGTGAGTGAGACTAGATGCAATATCTGTTACTATATGTGAGAAGCAAAATGATGGAGAGAGCTAGAATAGCATTTAATTACTATAACCATTGATTCCAATTTTACAAATAGCTCTTTTCTATTTAGGTGAGCCAAACAGAAAAACTAACGTGTGTGTCTCATTGAACATTTATATATTCTTCTTGCTTACAGGGACATTTGGTTAGGTTAGCTTAGTAGGGTTGAATGTAGTTTTTTTTATTATTATTTCAGCCTGGTGGATTCCCTGGGGAGCCAAAATAAAAACAGCACAAGCTCTCAGTGACATTTTAGAGTTCACTATATATCTTGTTAATGAGAATCATGCCCTAAAACTACGTTCATTTTGTGGCTAAAGTTAAAAATATCAGAGTGGGTCTCAGGACATTCATGTGGCTTTAATCTCAACATATTTATCATAGTTGAGTAATCACAGTGTATTTTAGAAGCAACAAGAAATTCAGGGTTGCTCAGAGCCCAAGCAGATCGTCAGTTTTGCTAGAAATAGTTTATTGAGCAACTGAAGTTGAACACATGAAGCATTTTGCTGCAAAGGCTTTCTGATGTTTTTGGATACAACCAATACATTGATTGCAACTCATCAAATTGGCGCATGCAATACATACGAGAAGAATAATAATTTAAAAAGAAAAAAAAAAAGCACAATCATTTAAAGCTACTTTCAGGAAAAGTTGCTCACAAGTATCCCATCAGCACATGGAATATTTTCTTTTTCTGGCTAAACCCAGATTACTATTGAATTTCCCATTCGTATGGTAGTAGATTGAAAGTTATAAATTGTCAGCCCTAATACAAACATTTACTGATTAAAAAAATCTCAGTTATGATTTTGACATTCATTTTAAAGGCTTTTTCAGAAACCCATGACGGAGTTGTTTGTGCTGTTTGGTTTGCCATTGGAAGTTAAGAATTTGTATTTTTAAAATAATGCTTTCTTTAATAATCTTTTCTGAATACTGTCTTGATGCTAGATATGGGGTCATGTTTAAATCAGATCCAGATTCAAACGTTGAATACTTTACTGGACAGGTGGTCCAGATTAAGGTTTTAGTTATATTTCCTCTAGGAAACATGGGAGATGTGTTCAGACCAAAATTTCTTGCCAGCATCTGTGTATTCCCATTTTTGCAGAACAGAATAATTAATATTTCTCTAGCAGAGTTTCACTGCCAGGGGAAGGGCATCATTTAAGACTATAATCCATGGGAAAGTTTTCAAAGCATCAGAGATTGATTTTTAGCAAAGTAATTTGTGATAATTTCTTTTTTACATTTCTATGAGATATAAACTTTATAAACTTTAAACTTTTATGTTGAAAAATTCACTCTTGCAATTCCCTCTTAGAGTACCTGTGAAAAATTTTCAGTTGTTCCTTTTCTATCGCTGTGTCTTGGATAGGCCTTACTAAATAGGGGCGGGTCAAGAAGACCTACTGGTGGATGTGGGTGTCAGTATTTGTTGAATTTTGCTCTTAGCAGAAAACATCTGCAACATGTAAGTGTTTTTCTAATGAACTGCTGGGTCAGACTCATATTGGTGAGATAGAAAGTGCAATCCAGCCTTCAGTTTTGCGGGTCGTCTTTTTACTAACTTTATTTGCAGTGGTTAGTTTTTAGATAGTTTTGAATGACATATAACTTTCTCAAATAGGTCTATACCATTATACTAAAAGCTTGTTTTGAACAGCCAGCCCACATTTGTTTCTTATTATATTGAAATACAGAAAATTATAAATTATTTTTAAGTTCAGTAAAAATACTATTGCTGTACATTGATGAGAAGTGGCATTACTGTAGAATTCAAGAACAACTTTTGAGAGATTGTTGTGGTATCTTTAGTCTTGTATTTTACGTAAAGAGATAAAAAATTATTAATCACATGCAAAGAAGGCATAATAATTTTCCTACTTCCAAGCATCAGCATTACTTCTGGCAATGTTAATGTTTTCCCATATAACCTTTCTAAAACAGTGGTAGGGTGTTCTTGTTTGTTTTCTCGGGAGTTGGCTTCCTTAAAAGCAAATATTGATCTCGATTATTCTGTATGAGCAGGTTGTATTCTTTACAAAGTATGTTATAGGGACATTATAATAATATGATATTCATATATTAGTGCTTTGTAATTCACAAAACAGCCACTTTGTAAGTGGGAATGAAGTTTCCACAGTACAGTCCATTAAAAAAAAAAAGAAAAAGAGATCTCTACATGAGCTTCCATTGCAGCAGAAGTTAGATGGGACAGAATGGAAACACGCTGTGTTAGAACAGCTTTTTAAGTAAAAAGAAAAATACTGTGCATTTATTCTGACATATTTCTTTATTTATGGATTCATTTCAGAACTTGAAAAAAAGGGGTGTTATTTGTGATCCAAATCGTCATTTCTTTGGCAATTTCCACAGAGCTCTTGAAAAAAAGAAAGAAAACCCCATGTTTGAATTCCGTCTTTATGCTTTGATCTAACATGAAGTCAGTAGAAAAGCTCTTACGGATATTATGGAAGTAGGTTGAATCTGTATGAGAAATCTGAGAGAAAAACTCCTTTATTTTATAACATAATATATTAACTCTAGAGGTGTTCCCAAAATATATGGCATTCAAAGAAAAAATAAATAAATAGATAAATAAAATTCCCACTGCCCCCAGTTGGATTATTAAGTAGGTATTAATAATCTGACCACAAAGTTCTTGATTTGAGAGAGAATACCTTTAAAGTTACTGATACAGTAATCTGAATTTAAGAAATGTGTCTAAAAATAACCAATATAAAGTAAATGTTTATGTTTAAAATAACATAATTGTCTGAAAAGTAAAAGTGAAGACTCTTGTCTGTCTTGAAGGACTATAATCTGTAATTCTGTTTTTATTCCAAAAGGTACGGCAATATCTTACACCAAGACTGTAACGCTGCTTCATTAATACCTTTTAAAATTATTGTTCCAGTATGTTCTCACCTAGAGAGTGTCCGCGGTGAAACTAGAAGCCTTCAAACGTAACCATTACAGTTTTGTTGAGGATGATATGTCTATGTCTTTCTGTGAGCACATTTCTGTACTGGTTCCGTACATTGATTCTATACAATAGGTTATCTATATTTGATAGTATCAATACACTATTGATTAATAACTTTGATTAGTTTTTCTGAAATAATCTCTGATTCCAGTGTTTGAGTGGAAGTTAATTAGTGGGCCCTGCCTCTTTCTCATGTTAAAGCAGCCCCTAATTCATATACTAGATAGGTAGTTTAAAACATAGTTGCTGCTAAACAGTCTAGGCAGGCTTAATTAGAAGTGTGTGAGCGAAGGAGTTCATCAGGTATTGCTAGTTAGAGCAGCGTGTTTTGGAGGGTTACTTAAGTAGGAGAGGGAGAAAGCAGAAAGGAGGTGCAGCCTCAGAAACTTCTGTACATGAGCGGCCTGGGAAGGGAACTGCGAGCAGAGAAACCAGCTCTGATGTTTAATTCCTTCTGTGCTCAGGGAAAAAGGTGTTCCTGTGTTCTTGTAAACAAACCAGGCTGCATCAGAGAAATAGCTGCCTCCATCAGCAGCTTTTTCTCAGGGTCAGGAAGAAAACTAAAGGCTCATAAATCTTTGCTTAGCCATTACAACTGAAAGGGTAAGAGTGACTTTCATGTGTGCTCATCTGATTTTTGGACATTTATCCTTTACTAATGTTATAATGTTTGCTGTGGAACTGTATCCATCCAAAAAAGGTTGCAAGGAGGGTCTTTTCCCCACTGTGGCTTATTGCTCAAAAGCAGTTAGAAAGTTGTGCTGTTCAAGAGCTGCACCTGGGAGAGTGACGCCTACTTCTCCTGATACTCGTGATCTGTTCTGGTTGTTTTGGGGTAACGTTTATTCTGGGTGTTTGCAAAGGCAATAATTTCTGTGCTATTCAGGCATTCCGGAGGAGTTTCTTGCATGATCTCCACCCTCAGAGTGCAGGAGGGATGCAGTTAAAGGGGCACACGCTCTTGCTTCTGCGGAAGTCAGGGAGACCAGAACAAAGCCTGTCATGAGCAAGGCTGGGCAAACGTCACCAATGGATGCCATTGAGCTAGCACTGACTTGTCTGGCTAAGGAGTGTAGGATTGGCCTGCTAATCTGTTTAGCTAGGGAAAGTAGAGTGCTCCAGAGTTTCCCTTTGGTTATTTGCTCTGCCGGCTGAGCTTATGTCATTCTACACAACCAGTGCTTCAGGAGAGCCAAAAATACCTTCTTTGTAGCTTGCCAAGATAGACTCTCTCACAAAGTGCAGTAATGTATTTCAGGTGGAAGCACACTTGTGCTTTTGAAAACAAACACATTTTCCATGTAATTTATTTCATTTTTACTCAAGCTATTTACTGAAATAATTTCCAATGCTGTGGACTAAGTTATCAGCTAGTTTGAATCAATACAGACTCTTTTGTGGTAAAGGATCCAGCTCTTCGTATCTTGTGGGGAGACTTATCAGTGCAAGCACTTGCTTTTAGAATTTGTTCTAGGGATGAGGAGAGGTGGGTGCTCCTCTCATCTCTCAGCATCTGAAACTTTACACTAAATCAATGTTCCCTACAAACCCACTGGCTTTATGTATCCAGCAGCTGCAGAGGGATCCAAACTGAATGATGAGATGGTGCCTTGGACAGAAGATGAAAACCACCGGACTTGTGCATGCTCAGCAGCTGTTCACAGGGGTGGCTCCAGTCTGGAGTCCACGCATGAGGAGATCATCTTCCTGCTGTATGACTATACATCCTCAACACCTTAGAGAGGAGGAAAAGAGGGTTCGTAATGAATGTCTGCAGAGAGTTGTCTTCTCCCCTTCTTCTCATTTCTGTCTGAAAGGGATTCAGACCAAAAGGCTCCAGATTATTGAAAAGCTATATGAATAGAAAGAATTTGTATGGAGTATGAAAGCAGAATGTAGACAGCTACAGAATACAGAAAAGCTGTACTATATGAAAGGCTCCAGAGTATAAATTTAAAAAGTATACAAAATCTTTATTTATAGGTTTCAATTTTAGTCATCAAACTCTTTAACTCCACAGACAAGACAGATGAGATTGCTCTGGGAAAACGCTTCTAACATCCAGCTCTTTATATATAGCAGATGGCTCTAGAAACATACACATAACTTTATTTAGAAATTATTTTTGTTTGTTACCAATTACTAAATATATCATTAAGTCGCTTTGTTGAAGCCAGGTTTGCAGTTGTTAACCTGAGTGTGGTAGACTGAAGCCAGCATGGGAACATCTATATTTATTGCAGTTCCATCTTTAATTATTTTTTGCTTTTAGATGGGCTTTTATCTTGTTTAATTCTGCCGAAATCTGAGTGGGAACACAAGTATGTTTTAGATATATCAGACAAGACCAATGGACGGCTGAAAGTGGAAATTTTATAACAGATCACACTTCTGTTCTCCTGACTAGGAATCTTACTTTTTTTATATTTTGCCTACTGATGTTAGCATATGGAAATGCTTCTTGTCTCAGTTTCTGGCTACTGTCCTTATTTGTGATGGTGAAAGATAATGTCTGATCCTACTTGCAATGAATATAGCCCCATGTGTCTGTGTATTTATTCTGTAGCTTTGGACATCCACGCTGCTGTAATTTATAGGCAGTTCTAGTTTTTTGTTTTGAGAAAAAATCTGGAATATAGATCAGTATGTTTCGAACAAGATGTAAACATGCACAATGTCTCCTCAAGTAACTGGGGCAGAAATAAAGAATGATTCATAAACTTAAGTAAATATGTGCTTAAATAATTTTAAGCATCTTTCAAGTCAGTAGGACTATTTGTGTATTTAGAATTAAGCGTACTGTTTAAATTAGACATATATTCCTGAATGAAACCCTCACAATATAAAACACAAGGTGGAAAAAAAGTCTGTATTTCATCTTCATCCCTCCAAGTCCCTCTATGTCACTGAAGTGAAAGAAAATCCTATAGATAAAAATTCAAGGAGCAGGCTGACAACTATAATGAAGTTATGGGTAAGAGAATAATGACATTTCTTGAAATGGTTGTATAAAAAAAGAGGCAAAATGTGTCTAGTTGTTCACAGAAAGAACATGAGAGAAGAGCTTGAGACCAGTAATTTTTTAATATGTACAGCATATTTTATAACAAAACTGCATTATACTAAGTATTTAAATTAAATACAAAAATGTATTATTATATGGACAAAATTGATCTGACGCTTAAATATTTCTATATCTTTTAAAATTATGATTCTTTTCTGTTATACATGGTGTTTTACGAGACTGAATTGTCCCTGCAGAACAGAAGGAAACAAAGGAAATGTATTATTTATAAAGGTTGTTCATTATAATGATTATGGAAAGAAAACATTAACACAGTAAGAGGTCCTGAATGCACTGAATTAGGGAAGGGGTAGGGTAAGCGGCAGAATGGCAATTCTGAACTTTGAGGAACATCTCTCGAAAATTTTCAGGCTCCCTTAGCTGGAGAAAAAAGTACAGGAGTAGAAATAAACAGTTCATGTTATCTAAAAATGTTACACTTCTTTTAAGCCCTTCTTCCATTTTATGTTTGCATTTGAGACCTTTCTGCCTTTTGAAAGAACATTTTTATTTGAGGAAATTGTGACATATATCAGTGGTATGACGCATCACTAACGGGTAGAAGCTTAGTATGACTAATTTAAAGGTTTGACCTGTTTCATTTCCATATAATCAGCGAAGCAGATATTTAAACACAGCAGCGAAAATGTGTATTAAAATGTTTAAAGACTGCCTTTTTTTGAAAACAGTTTGAAAACTGCTTTTGAAAGCAGTTTTTTTTATTTTCAGGAGATTAGATTCTAGTTTGTCCCTTCAGGAAAGGTGTCATTTTCTTGTGCGCTTGTTTTTGGTTTTCATTCTTGCCAAACACTGTATCTCTAGTTCAATATTTTTATTAAAAACTAGGTTCAAAAGTAAATTTTACTTTGGCAGTCTAACTTACCTCTGAAGAATAAAACACTGGTATTTGCTGTGCAAACAAAACCCTGGAGAAGCCTCCAAGTATGATCTCAAAACTCCCCAACTTAAAAAAAACTACAAGAAAGTAAGAAAGAGAGATTCCTTGCCTTCAGTATTTTTACTAGATTCTCTTTTGAAAGCATAGATAGCATTAGATAAAAATTAGCTTAATGAGATCTGCATATCTTATCATAGTATTTTACCTTCTAGAAGCTGATAAGAGGTTTTCAAGAATAAGTACTGCATGGATCAAGGCTCCAGAAATAAATAAGGTTTTTGTTTGTGTGTGGTGGTTTTTTTTTTTTTAAGTCAGTAGTATGAGGTCTGAGCTTTCAATGGCCATAACAGAAACAAAACTCTATGCTGAACTGATACAGATCTCCAAAATATCTGGGATATTAAGAGTGCTGGCTTAAGTACCTACTACATAGGCGTAGCAGGGTCTGAAGTATAGGTGTATGGCTTTGTGCAGGTCACTCGACGTGTCCCACTCGGGTGCTTTGGCTTCAAGTGCAGTCAGTGTGGAGAATTAGGTAGTGTCAGAAGTCACCCAGGAGCTTTAGAGAAATTTCTAGAGATAGACAAGAGAAAACCCTCCTCTGGACCTTGGTGCCTATCTCAGGCTCTGTTCACTTGGGTTCATTAGCAGACTCATATAAAGGCTGTGGAAGTTCTCCTTTTTAAAGCAGTGGAAGCAATTAATGTTGGTTTTTTTTTTTTTTTTTTTTTTTTGTGAGAGCCTAACAGAGCACTCACCTGTGAAGGGGTATGTTGAAGTGTTCATCCTTCCTTAAAGATCTGAAAGATCTCAAATGCAGATCCCTGGGCAATGCTCCCAGGGCAGAGCTGTGAGGGCTGAATGTGCTGAAGAGCTGAAGCCCATGTGCTGCCCAGCCAGGAAGCTGTGATCCCAAAGCGCAGGGTGCAAGAAGGCATTGTATTTTGCAACCTCGGAGCTGGGATGCTCACCGGGGATGGATTGGGGATCCAAGCTCAAATTACTGTTATGCATATCCAGCTCTTGAAATGTAAAAATAAACAAATAAATAAGTTTACAGCTTACAGATGAAGGACCTATTTTCATGCGCTCAGAAAGTTGATGGGACTGTACCTTTGAGTAAAACTTAGTTATGTATTTGTAGAACTGAGTAAAAAGAAATAAGTGAAACAATTTTATCCAACTTTTCAGTTGAGTTTTATAATGTTTATTCAGGCAAATGGCTATGTTTTTTAACTTTATTGCCCCTTTTCCTGTCACCTAGGGAATTTGAAATTTCATCCCTTTTCAAAATTTGCCTTTTGAAAATAACACAGCAGAGTAAGAGTGGAGATTTGAAGGAGGAAGATTAGAGATGCAGACACTATGAATTGGCAAATTTATTGGCTACAATGGGGACAGGAGATTTTAATATCTCATAAAGATAAAATAATGTTACTCAGCACCGAGATGAATAGGGTTTTTATTTTATATTTCAGAGGCCTTTAGATCAGACCCTAAAATAGCAGCAGGTCAAGAAGAATTAGCAGGCTATGTAGCATGATAAGGAAAGCAAAAAGAGATGAGAAAAAAGATGTCAGGAGGGGCAGACTTCTGCAATGTTTTAGTGGTAAAGATGAGGAATGAAGTACTGCTTTCCTGAAGGAAGATGGAAATTTAATTCTGATTTTAGTAAGACCAACCTTTCACAATATAGCAAGATAATAATTGAAAAATCTAACTTTAAAGGTGTTGTCCCAGTAGAAGTAGTTCAGTCCAAAGGCAAACAAAACGTCATTCTGTAAACTGTGACATGTCTGAGTGGTAAGACTTCTGCCCACTTGCAGTGGGATGTTTCTAATGATAGTTTCATTCTTTCAGTTATTCAGTTACATGTGGATTTTTACTGTAACTTAAACATGCTCATCTTTTAATTGCTGATTTAATTAATTGCTAATTTAATTTGTTGCATTTGTCTATTCTCAGTTACAGTGTTGAAACTGTCTTGGGTACAAGGAGACAAATTAGAGATGAATACGTCTACATTGTCAAGGAAATTCATCTATGGTGGAAAGTTTATTTTTCCATGTGACATCACTGCTCTTCAGGTGCCAGTAATTGTAAACATCCCTTGTTTTCAATTCTTTGTCCTCTTAATCTCATTAGGAGAATATCAGACGTTAAATCTCTTAAGCAGCATTAGAGTGTGTGTTCATCCATAACATATGAGAATGCCAGTCAGTTCTTATCACCTACCTTTTACAAAATGTTTGCTGTTTTGCAAGTTACTGTGGTGAAAAATGAGATTTGATTCCATGAAGATTTTGCTGGCATGGGTTGTTGTGAATTGAAAAAAAAAAATTAGCATTCAAAATCAGATTGAAAATACAAATTGGAGAGGAAGACAAGATGCGCATGGGAGGAAAAGCCGTCTCACACTGTTAAGTTACCAACCTTTATAAAGAGCACTTCAAAAAAAGTTTGAAGTCTCGTGTGCAAGACCATCATGATACAACTAGCATGATTATTGTACACATTTTTGTTATATGCAAGGTCATAGGATGGAGACAGTAAGTGCACAAGAGAAAGCTGTGAGGTATTGTTTGTACAGCATCTTATTTTGTTAAAAGAGCTTTCATATGAACCCATAACCTAAATTGGATATAGCAGCTTGTTTTCCTTTAGGAAATAACTAGTTTCTTACTCTTGTCAGTTTTTACTAGTTGTAAAAAAAAGATTTCTTGTATTGCTCTTCATGCTTATCTCTTCTTCCTTGCCTCCTTGTTTTGTTTTCTCTCAAACCTATTTACACGTCCATTCTTACTACCTTCCCTTACTCAGTCTTGCAGAAGAAAATTAATTAATAACTTCTAAAATATGAGACAAAAGTCTTATGCCTATCATGTTTCCAGTCATTGCACAGCTTTACTTTGCTGTTTGTGTGTGGATTTTTGCCTTTGAAAGATTGTAGTCTACTTGAGGCAAATTTCGTAACTTAATAAAAAGACAGAGGCTTTTTGGTTCTACCATATGTAATTTTAAAGCTTCTGTCTCTGAAACTAGCTATATGGCCAGCTAGTAGCAAAAAACCACCTCAAAATAAAACAAAAAAACAAAACAGAAATAAAAAAATGTCTATGTAATTCTGTCACGGAGCCGGTGGTAAAGACAGCAGGACTAGTGGTGCTGTTCCTGATAGCTCTACAGCTCTACATGCTGAGGTTTGTGTCAAGCCTTCCTTAGCTAAACATTGAGAAGTAAGTTCTTGCTGCTTAAAGAATTTTGAGAAGAAATACGAACTATGATGGTTCCTGCAATTCTTTGAAAGAAAAACTTGTGATTCTACTGCAAAGAATAATGGAGAGGGCAGAGGTAGATACGAGTGTAAACAGGGATCCTTTACTGAAGCTGCTGAACGCATGGGGTGTATCTGGCTCTTTTGTTTGTAGTCTGAGTGCATTCTGCACCACCAGAGTTTTTCTCAGTTAAAAAAAAAAGTTGATTGTTATAACATGGACTTTCATTCTACAAATATTATAATAGACCTTTAATCAAACAAAGACTAAGAGTAAAAAGTCTATGCTCTGGCAAATCTGTAAGTGCCTTGATGTGAATTTTGTTTTACCCCCAAACCCATGGTTTATGTTTATATAAAATCCACTATATTTTCATAGAAAATGTGTCAAAAATAATTTGATATTGTGGCTGTTTTGCAAAAGTAGTTTCAGTGAGAGCCAGTCTGTTTAAAATCACAGACCCCGTTGTTGTTCAGAATATGGATAATTCAGGAACTGCATTCCATGGACTAAAAAGCCAAAATTTTGTCTTGTAAAGCCACCTGGCTGCAGTTGATAGTAAAATCTATTGTTAACCCCTTTTCTGTAATATAATTAAAACACTGCTGAATTACCTGTTTAGTGCGGCCTGGCTGCTCCCCGAAAACACACCCCTTTGTGTCTAATAATCCTACCCTTTGTAGATGGCTGTCCATGACAAGGGCTGTGAAACCTTGTTTAAAGATTTTAAGATCTTAATCCCTTCACTGATGAGACACCCATTGCTGAAAGCTGGGGGGGAAAGGTCCATCTGTCTTGCAACATATGTGTTTACACTGTAAAATCAGTAAATACAGCAGTGTGCTCACAGTGCCAAGAATTTCCTGTAGTCATAAATTGAGATACATTGTTTTGTTATTGTTACTTGAGTTTACACACATCTGAGGGACCAATATTACTAATTACCTAAAGCAGAAAAAACCTGCAGCTCAGAACTGAAAGTATAAAATACCACCCCCCCCAAAATCTGAAAATATTCTCAGTGGACACAGAAAAGTACTGTTAAACATATCACTTGAGTGGGTTTCTGGTTTCCACATCAAGGCTGTTATTCATTTCTGCATTTTCAATTGTACAATGGAAGATTGGGTTTTCACACCATCTACTTTTATGTAATTTACACACCTAAGTGAGTAGTCAGGGCTCCCCAAAGGTTATTGGAGAAGTAGGCTCCCAACCAACTCCTGTTTTAGACCTGAAGTTAGGTGCCTAAAAGGGGATGCTGTAGCTGTCTAGGAGTAAATCTATTAAAAGCAGGAGAAACACAAGCAGAGCAATATCAAGAACCATAAATTGAATTCTCTGGCACATTATGCAGTCGTACTGTTAATCTGTTTCTGGTACTGAAAATCATCTAACTTCTTGTTAAATTTGTATTTCTGCTTAGAAAACTGATTAAAAAAACCAAACCCAAGCACGCACTTTTTATTGTTCACTGGTGTTTGTGTAACTATAGTTCCTAGGGAGTGAAGTTATGGAACATGATCTGCTCTGCAACGTTTTGTTCAGATTTTGGATTAAAAGTGTCCCCTAGGTATGACAATTCAGTTTTAAGAGACAATTTAAGTATGAAGTCAGTAAAACAGGGAAGCCCCTGGCAACACTGTGATGAAATGAATCTGTTTGGCAGGCAGTGGTCTAAGCAAAACATAATTTTTTTTTTTTATAGGTAACATCCAAAGGACAGTCTTCAACTGGGATTTGAAAGAGGGCAGCTGGGTAACTTTTGCATGTTTACAGGAAATAATTTCCACACATGAGGAATAGCAACAGAGAAAGTATAAAATACATATTTGAAAAATGTGAAAGGCAGATAAATTCTGGCTTACAGGTTGCTCTGAGTTGGAAGTCAGTCTTTAAATAGTGAATAAGAGGTAGATTTGTAGAGAGAGAGTGAAGCTGAGTAACTTTGAGAAAAAGGCACTTACAAGGAACTGTGTGGACAGGACATCGCAGTCAAGGTGAGGGGTAAGGATGGCATAGGGAAAGTTGGTGAGCAAAGCCCCAGGTAATGACAACTGTAATGGCTGCAGTGCAGAGATTTTATGCAGAAAGAGCTACTCCACGTAGATACTGCTTAGGTGTCAAGGCTTTAAAAAAAGATGAATGTTAATGACGACATCCATTAAAACTGTTGATATTGTCTGTGGTGGTGAAGAAGGTTGGAGAGTGCAGAGCAATGTGGAGTGTTAATCGCTTATTTAAAGCACCTGGAGTTTGATTCCTAGGCATTCACAGGGAGATTTAGGAGGGAGAAGAGGCTGAATTCTGAGATCAGTGAGCTGTGAAATAAACAGATCTATGAGTCATTAATATACCAGATCAATTTCTGTTTGTGGACAGGTCAACTAGACAAGCACTGTGGAAAGAGAAGAGAAGGGGTCTATAGATCCGCTTACCCTGGTTGTCAGTAATTCTTACAAAGCGTGTTAATTTTTTCAGGGAATGTGTGTTCCAATAATTATGGACTATAGAACAGAATAGGTTAAATTAGGTGAGAAATAACAGTAAGCGATCTGATTCATAAGAAGTCAGGCAAGTGCATGGAGATCGGATTGGAGATAGAACTGTGATCACATCTGTGGATACATATTTCCTGGGTGAAACAAGGAGTTTGGGGAGGTTCATACTGCAGAAGTCCGTATGATACTTGTTCTGTGGATGTAGAGTATAAATGATTCTTGTCAAAAGCATTGAATATTTGTTCTCTGTGAATGTCATATATGCTCATATATTTGTCCTTCTTTTTTGACGAAGTGGGTTATGGTTGCTTGGAAGATTATTTCAGAAACTTGGAAAATGATCTGTTTATTGCTTCTTAGGAATTTCCTGTTAAAGCAGTTTGTAGTTCTTCAGTCTACTCCACGTGAAAATCTCCTGTATTACAGAAGACTGTGGATATCATCCTGTATTCTTAGATGGTTTCTGTTGCCTAAAAAATATTTGGGGGAACAACACTTGTAAGCCATCCTGGAAGAATAGCAGTATAAAAATAGCAAAGGGAAGCTAGAAAAGCAGAGGTGGGAGTAGGCTGGGACAGGATCTTGTGAGACAAGATTTTCTTGGTTTACAATTGATTATACTGTTAGATTAAAAACAATTCAAAGAGTTGATACTTGCATGTTAGCTCATGTCTGCAGAAGTACTGACTAGGCGGTTAGAGAAAACATCTCGCAGTTTGGTGCGTTACAGTGTAATAGTCACCCAGATACTGTTACTTAAAAAAATTGTAGTAAAGAAGATTCTATGCATTATTTGAAAGCAGAGAAAAGAAAATCAGATAATATCTGTTACCTTTGAAAAACAAGGCAAAACCTCCAAATAATTCTAAGAAATATTTTGTTTTCTATTTCTAATATGAATTTCTTACGTTCTTATTCCTTCTTGCGTTCTTAAGATACATTCTCATCCTCAAGAGCTGTGGAAATTACCTGGACAATTCCTGTTTCTGGTACCATGGTTTTTTTTAAGCACATGTGTATCTTGCTGTATCAAAGCATTAAAAATCTGCTCCATGTACTGTGCAGGAGAGAGGAGCAAACAGGTTGATAAAATAGACACACACCCCTTTGGAAGATGAAATATAATTTAGATTAAAATGAACAGGGAGCTGATTCTTGAAAAAAGTAGTGTGCGGTGATCAGAGAGAGGCAACCTCAGATGGTTTTGAAGGATTTCTAGTTCTCCATAACATGCGTGGCAGTCTGCAACGGGTGAAAGGAAAGAAAATAAATCCACCAGAGAACAACTACTTCTTATCTTTAGAGGCAGAAAGATGAGAACATCTGAACCAGTGGGTAGCAAAGAATGTCAGTTATGTTCTAATCTAGATTGGTGAATAAAAAGATAATCATCAGTAAATTAGAAGAGGTGTTGAAAGCTCAGTTAATTATAGGAAATGAGGAAATTAGAGTGCTGAGTCTGACTGTTTCTGATTCACTTGTTAAAAAAAAATTGTGGGTTTTTTTTTGTCATCCGTACTTTTGGTTCAGGTATATAGTGACATCAGATGTAGGATTTTTACTTCATTTTTTTTAATAACTCCTCAAATTAGGGTTTTGGTGTTCGGCTGGGCATCATCTGGAGCAGCAGTCTGCAGGATCCAGCAGCACATCTCTGCCAGCACGTCCTGAGGCAGCAACAGGAACTCAAGTGTCCACACAAGTGTTTGCTTTGCTAGCTCTTGGTGCTTCACGTCCCTGGCTGGCTCTTTGTGAAGTCATGAGGTGTCTGTTTAAATGTGAAGGACTTACTGAAACTCAGAATTTGTAGGTTTGTTATAAGAAATGTCAGCCTGTGTGAGGAAAGGAGGGGGTTTACAATTTTTTTTATGGGTTCTGGTTTTATTGCATCTCTCTGAAGGTCATGAATTGTTTTCTCTTGCACAGAGTATGAGTGATTGTTGCGGCTGATCATGGAGTGGAACACAGAAACTGTGTTGCCTGTTAAATTAGAATGTTTTTTCCCAATGATTTTAAGAAAAAAAAAAATGGTAGCTTGAGATTCTCCATATTTTATTTTTAAATCATGATTAAATTCAGCATGTGAGAAGGAGAAGCAGTTTGACCTTAGGAGTATTAAGAAATGTCCCTCTCAGCTTTCATTATAATTTGAAAGTTGTATATATTTTGCAGTTTGAACAAGCACTTGATATTTGGATGGTCCTTTAATCTTTACCATACTTTTGAGCTGTTTATTCCAGGGGGAGGGGGAGGTAGTGGTGGAGGGCTGGAGCCTACGCACCACAAAGTGTCTGTAACATTTTGGCAGAGACCTTATTTAACAGTTTTGAAACTCCTTGAGGGTGCACCCTTGATTAGAGACATGACTTTGAGAAACAGGGTGGTTTAGGGCCTCCTTTGATTAAACCTGTTACGTTTCAGCCAAGTTTTCTTGATAGAGGGGCATAATTTATTTTGTATTTACTTTAGGATTTTTCTTTTTTTAGTCTTTTTTACTCTTTTCTTTCAGTACTTAGGCAGCAAGTATATGCATTTAAATGGTCCATATAGTTTCTTTCAGAGAGAAGGAGGTACGTAGAGTTAACATTACCTATCAAGTTTCTGATTTTTCATGATTATTCTTGGAAATAGCTTCTTTACATGAAAATAATAAATAATTGTTGATTTTTCGTACTTGCTTATGTGATAATTCTGAGTAAAATCAAATCTTCCTTGCAGTGCCTGTTGCAGTTTGGAAATCGGTTTGAAACTGCACTGGAATTACTGGACAGTTTACAGAAAATTGAATATTGACTGTTGGCAAAGGAATTGGGTGAAACAGAAATCTAGCCTACCTCTGGGATTGGAAAATCAGCAGTAAAGGTTCCCAGTAACTTAGAAAGTGATTTTCTTATTTTTTTAGGGGACCTATGCATATGTATACCATTTCCTGAATTTACAGAGAGGTTCTTTAAATAGCAACAGTAACAATTATTATGCATAAATAAATAATTCCAGATGTTACAGTTACTATACTGCTCGTTATATTTGAAAGGGCAACATTTCAAGGTGTATGTGCAAGTTTATAGATAGAATATTGTCCATAACAAACTCTTGTCTTCTTTTCTCTGTTGTCCTTTAATCCAACCCCTTTTTTCCTTCACATACGCTCTTCTGGAAAGAAAAGGCTCTGGAGCAGAGTGATTTTTTCACCATTCTGTGGGGTAAAATTCATGCCCAAAGGATAATCATAATAATTTGACAGTATAAATTCTGTATAATCTTAGTACCTTTTGATAAACAGTTTCCAGATCCAAATTCTATTTTAGCCAATTGCAAAAGTTGATACCTCCACAGAAAAAATGAAGAGGAGAAGAAATACATCCCCAGACTTTCTTGCCAAGTGAGGTGTTTCCTCACATTGTTAGCTGAGATCCTCCTTAGTACTCCTTCACCGGCATTTTTTAATCTGAGGCGAAGATTGCAGTCAGCCCAAGGCAAGGTAAATGACAAAGGAAACGTGCATCAAGCATATTCCTGACTCTTCACCCTCCGTGAAGGGTTTGCTTTAGTGCAGGTAAAAGGGAGTTAAGCAAGACTAGGTCCTCTAGCAGCATTGTCTTTCTGCAGAAGGAGAGATGGGAGTGGGGCCGTCTGCCTGACTCAGCCGTTCTGCTGGGAGTGATTGTGGGGCAGAGCATCATCATGCTGGGCTGTGCCTTTAAACTCCAACCAACAAAAAATAGTATTTGGAATTAGGGCATGGTGATGACTTCAGAGGATAAAAATCTACCAGAATTAGCCTGGAGGTCCTCATTATGCGAGGATAGGGAACAGTAAAAATCAAATCAGCAGAGATAAACTGCACAGATCATTTCTGCTGATCAATAACAGGCTTGTGCAAATAACCCTGCTGTATAGCAGCCCATCTTTCTCAGAGTCAGCAGGGAGCGAAGATTAGATAAACTGTAGGCCAGTGAGACTTTTACAGAAGCTTAACGCATAGAAAATGTCCATCACTCCATGATTTGATCATAATGTAATGAACATTTGCTTTGTGCATGTGGGCCACAGGAGTTTATTATCACAATCAAGTGTAACCAACTGTAATAAAAATAAATTATATTATCTGACGTACTGTTTCCTCATGTGACATTTGCTATGTCGAAGATACAGCAAATATCAAGCTGCAGACTGAATCTTGAATTTCTGCATTCCTAAAGCAATGGGAGCTTTGGTGCACTTGGAAATCCCGTGTGAGAGATGTCAATACCAGTCTCCTAAGTCAGTGTCATTCCTTGCGCAGAACAGATTTTTGCAGGATTAGTTTAAAAAAATAATGCTGTAGAAAACAGCATATTCCAACTAATGCAAAAACTTGACTAAATATGATAATGAATTGTTCTCTCTGATAACAAGGTATCAGAAATTGTTTCAAAATAAAACTGTTGAAATGTACAAATATTAATGCCATTTCAATTCATGGCATGCTTTTCTGGTGCGTGGTGTTCTCTGTTTGGTACTTTGGACTTGTGCCTCAGAGACCTTTGCACCAGGCAACTCTTGAGTTTGTCATTGTCTTCATAGCATTGTCATGATCTTAAATTGCTTGTTCTTTCATTTTAAATAACACTAATGCTTAGAAAATAAGCAAATACATAGTTCTTTTTTTTTTTTTCTAATTTTGTCTAGGAATTATGGAACCAGGATGATTTAATTGATGTAGTGTTATCACTATACATTTTAGCTAAGGTTAATAAAACGGAAATTGAATAGATACATTAAAATGTCTGGGATAGTGGCTAAACATACTAGTGAGCTGGAACACTGACCTTACTGCACTTAAAGGCTGTGAGTCAGACTCCTGACGCCACAAGACAGAGCGAGAGTGGGAATGCATTTATGCGTGTGTATGTATGTAATTTGGAAAGGTTTTCACTGCTCAGAATCTTTGGGCCTTCTGGCGCACTAAAAGTTATTTCAGGCACTGCTTCAGCACATTCAATAACAAACTCAAGATCAAAAAAGATAAGTCCTTTCTAGTTTAAGGTTATTTGATCTTTTTTCCCTTGCAGTTTTATTCATTAGTGGTTAAAATATCAGTATCAATTGTTTTTAGCTGTTCACTTACAGTAATCGATAAAAACATATCAGAGATGAGGAAGACAGTATCCCTGTAATAATTAATCTCACTTCTTTTGAGAAAGAGCCTCTGAATTTTGGCCTCGATCCTGGTGTACGTGGAGGCATGTCTTTGCTGCTTTAGCAGTCAGAAGTGGCCAGAAGACAGTGAGTTTCTCAGAGTGCCGTAGAGCCCGTGGTGCTCCTCAGGCACAAAGAGGGAGGGCTGTGGCTATTCTGGCCCTCACAACATTTGGACTAGGTCCTAACACCATGCATTAATACTGGCTTTGAAAGGTTTCTTCAGGAGTCAGGTGTGTGTCTTTGCAATTCAGTTGCTGTAATGCTTTTGTTCCTTAGGCTAGCTTTTTAGTTTGGATTCAGGTTCTTTATGTAAAGTGAACATGATAAGTCAGTGACAGAAAGATAATGCCTCAAAGCTTCTGTTCAATTTGAATCGAATGTGATTGATTTGCATTTTTCTCATGAGAAATTTCAAACTGAAGGTGTGAGTTAAACATTGGAAGTTGCCTTTCTTCAAAAGGCTCTTTGCAAGCACAACTGGACTTCATCAGAATCATAGGTTCTGACTGTAGCACTTGATTCTCCTCAAGGAAATTTTCCTCCTCAAACTGCTGAGTGCATTTTCATGAATGAGAGTGACTGCTTGCTCTGCTTTGTGGCCTGAATGTGCCTTGTGGATCAGCAGGACCTGAGCATGGAGCTGATCAGACAGGGACCATTAGCGTATGTGTAGGCATAACGGAATTTAAAAGCAATGGGAATTGATTCTAGGCACTGCTGGTACTGCAGAATATGTTTTAAATTCTTACATGAAACTTAAACACCCTACATGGCACTCAACTCTCTAGTTAGACAAACTGTGGATTGTCCAGATCTCTCTGACTTCAGTGCAACAAGTCACATGCTTATAATTAAGCTTACAGTTAGAATCAAGATGTAGATGCATCTAGGGCTTGCAGAGAGTATAAATGGTTGCTGCAACAGTAATTTCCTTGTGCAAGGCAATTTAACTTTCCTGAATATTAAGGTCTCCTAATTAAAATGATATATTAAAATGACATATTCATGTACATATTTATGTGTGGAAAAAGAAGTTCAAAAACCTCTGGGGGAAAAAAAAAGCATCTTTGGTCTCTTGCGGCTTTCTCATGTTAGTTTGAATTTTTTTCAAGAAGGAAAACGGAAAAAACCAATAGCAAACGTGAGACATGATAGAATAAAACTTCAAGCTGGATTTGAAGATACATAAACAATTTCAGTCAAATATCCCCTAAAAAATTAAATTCAGAGGATGTCACTGCTGAAGAAGAATCCAGGTAATACTAAATATATACCTTTGTTGCCTGCCTGATGTACTGAATAGTCACCCAGATAATAGTGGAGCCAAAGTTAACTGAGATTCTGTGTTATTATTTTAGCCTGAGATATAATAAGTATTTAAGAGGAAAATGCTTAAACTATTTGCTTGTTTCTGGCTCTGTTACATGAGTTTCACAAGAAAAGCATCGAACATAACAGACTACTGTTTTTATAACATGGCTATCAGTAACAGGCTAAAAATATGTCTTGTGATTGAAGTGTTAAGTGCTGAATTGATTATTTTTATTAGCATTCACAGCTATTGGGAGTCGATTTATTAAAAGCTCCATTGCAGTAGCAATCCGGAAACATTTACAAGGATGTGCACTTTTAATGGAATAGCTGAATTTCACTCAGGGTGAGTGGTAGGGATTATTGAATGTCACTGATTATCTGCAGTTGTTCTTTGGTCTTTCAGAAAACAGGGAAATCCAAAGCATATGTGCTATTCAAAATAACTGGTCCTGGGCTCTTTGTGGCAGAGATTTTGGGGGGAGGGGAGGGGAAGGATACATATTGGCACAGCTGGAATTTGGTATTTTGGTACAGAAAATGGTCCAGATATGCTACTTGTGTTGGTTAGTGCTGAAGTGTGTCTCTGTGAGGAGCACTGTCTCCTGGCATGGCACGTGTGTGCCCCATAACTCCATTGTACACTATTCAAGCAATTCTTGTGGTCTCCTTACAAAAACCTTTGCTTCTGTAAATCTTATTCCTTAAGCTCTTCGCAGACTACCATGTAAGCTGTAGCCCTGGCTCTGCACTCAACAGCTTGGCAGCTCATTTCATCAGCTGGGCCAGCCAAGGGGCTTTCATATTGTAGTTAGGTTGCCTTGTGTGAGAGAAGCCTGGCGTGTCATTGTGTGATTTCTCCATCTCCTCATGGTCCCAGTGCAACGTTGAACACCTTATCTTAAACCCATGGGAGCTGGTATCAACTGCCTCCTCTCAGGTAGTCATTAGTGGCTCCAATCCTGGGAATGGTGTGAGCTAACTTGTCTGACTTTGTCCTGACTAGAACCAATTATAAAGTTGGTTACAAGGTCTTGTTCGTAAGCCAGTAATTACCACAGGAGAGGCAAGCAATTTCCTAAACTACTTTTTAGCTGTTAGTCTCCTCCTTAGATGAGTTGTCAGCTAAAAGCATCCACGTGGCAGAATGGCAGGGGCGTGAGGGCTGGCAGGCTTCCTCCAGCGAGCTACTTAGCATGCACTCAAGTGAAGCATCACTCTGCACTAGGCTGTTTGCTGTACGGGTGCTCAGAGTTTTAAGTGACATCTTCAGGCTGCACCAACTTAGCTGTAACTTGGCCTGTGTCAACACGGCAAAATAACACCGCATAAGAAACAGGCCTTTTGCTTTTAATTTGGTTGCTGCTTAATTGAAGCAATTTCCAATTCCTTCTTCCAGCAGGGGGTCTAAGTGAATAATGAGATTTTTGTGATTTCAGTACTGAGTTAGAAAATCATTGGACTATGCAATATTATTTAGGAAAAAAAGAGCTTGTGAGTGGAAAGGAGAAAGAAGAACCTCTTTTCTCTCATGTTGTCTTTTGCACAAGTAGATAAAAGTCAGAGCAAATACGAGAGAGGAACAGGCTTTCTGTAACTATCCCTGAAAAATTATTTTCAGTAGATATTCTATGCAATTATTAACATTGAGAAGATAATATAAATAAAGTAGGAAATTGTACAAATTAAAAGAAAAGCAAGAAATAATAAAATGAAGTCACTCAGCCATTGTAGACAAATGTTTATTATTTAAAAAAAAAAAAGAGAAAAAATAGCCTAATACAGGTGGAATCTAGCTGCAGATGAGAACCTTTTAAGCAAAGATATTACAAGAAAAATATGCACAGAAAATTTTGTATGAAGCCAAGGATATATGCTCTGGAAGCACTGTTATTTTTATTTTGAAATTACTTAGATATCATGCAAATGAAATATGGAAATAGTGTCAAACTTAAACACAAATGTGGGTTCTTAAATAAAAAAACCCCCAATAATAAATGGGATATAGCTAATCTTTAGCCTCCTGCTAACGGAGGGGATGAGTTAAGGATAAGATAGTAGAATCTCCTTTTGCACTTATATGCATAGTGGAGAAGAATTTTCTATATGGGATTTCTAGACTGTTAGTGATTTCTAATACTCATTTTAAAAGACTCTGAGTATGATCCAATGAGATGCCGATTTCTTAATTATCACTGAAGTCTACTGGCACTTAGGCCATTGAGCTATCTGGGACTGTTCTTGATACCCTCAAGAACCATTAGTCCTTAGGGAGCTTCCAGTGCTACAAACTTTCATGTCTCTGTGGGTGAGGGTAAACAGGAGAGAAGAGAGTAACGAGGAAGTTGACCCCTCTACAGTTAATGAAGTAGCTTTGATATGGTCAACAGAATTCCCCTGAGACATGTGAAAAAAAAGCAGCTTAGTTTTGCAAAGGAAGCGGATCAAAACCGAGCAATGGTGTTTACAGTAAGTAAAACAGCAGAGCATAGAGCAATATAATTACTGCTTTAGGACAGCATAAAAGGATATGTACTGTGCAAAATCTGCAAAACCATCAGGATTTACTAATGTGGGAGTAAGATAGCTTCGATGTGTTCCTTTATTAATCAAACAGATAATCTCATGACCTCTGACTTGGAGACTTGTGATTTCTTATTTCTCTTTTTGTAAGGCTTTTGTAAGCCCATCACACGTTAGAAAACAAAGGTTTTGTAAATCCCGGATGTGGCTTAGATGCAGCTTCCATGCGCAAAGATAGATCATAAAATGATCTTTTATTACACTTCTCTGACTGGGATAACTCTGCAATGTTACGAGCCAATTAAGGAAAGACATAAGGTTTTAGATTCAGGTAATTTATACAATGGCAAATTATGCTACTCCACTTTCTAATAATTTTGTATGCAGTGAATTTGAATTCAACGTACATAAATATGATTCCTTTTTCACACCTGATTCGTAAATACTCTGTTTTTACATTTGTGAATCCTTCTTTCATATAGCTGTAGCATTGCTACTTTTGAGAATGTATTGGGGAAGCAGCACATGCAGAAGTGATAAGAGGAAGCACTTTTTGTGCATTTCCTCATTGCAGTTTATCAGGTAGCCTGTAGTTTCCAGTGTGAAAGTAACATACTCTTCATTGCATTGACAATACTAATTCAGTTGGATATCTATGCTATAGGCCGGCTAAATGAATAGTGCAGAATGTTTTGAAGGTAAAGTGCATTTTTCATGCAGAGCAGACCAGAATTTAAAATATTTTCCTTCTTCTTTTCTTTATCCCTTTTTAAAAAATAAAACGCTCTATAGTTCATCAGTAGTAATGGCCAGTGTTAATTTTTTACTAAACTGGTATTAGATATTAAATTCCTTGGAAGAGGAAACCGAAGAGTCCGACCAGAACTTGTGTAATAATTTTATATGGTGGAGTTTTGGGGTTTTTTTGTTTTGTTTTTTTAACTCCTCCAAAGCCCTCTATGAGCCCTGTGAGGCTCCCTGTTCAGCACACCAGCTCCTAGGCATCCATTCCCTGATGTTTCTCTCCTTGTTTAGATGGCGAGGGAGCTGAGGACTGTAATGCAGGGCTGTGGATTTCATCCCTGGAGTAAGGCATCCTAAAATAGATGTTCATTTTAGCAATCCTGTATCACCACAGTTAAATCTCTGTGGTTCAGCTAAGTGTTGAAACCCTCTTAGGAAATGGAACTTGGGGTCCTAATGCCTGTGTGTGCCTTCAACGTTTTGCTGAATTTTACAGCTGAGAATGCTAGTCAACCTTAATTGTAGGCAGTGCTGCCAGTTGTTCATACGATTAAAACAAACTTTTAATAGCTTTTCCATGAAACTGTATATTAACAAATATTGGTGTAAAGGAAGTGAAGCAGTAAGGATTCCTTAAGCCTTGAATGAGATTCTAACTAGGGAATATTTCTAAATTTACTGCATTGTGCTCATTCTGTATTTCAGTTAATAATAAATAAGAGCATAAAAGCTGTTTCACAGTGTCTTTTTGCCACAGCTAAGATTTGCCTGGTCTAGCCAGAGCTAGCAAGTTAAAATACAGTGAAAGGTAGGTTTGACCTGAAATCTGGTTTCTTTTTTTGCAAAGCTAGTTGTGAATTTTTGTTATTGAATCTCTTGCACTCCCTTCTTTTGCTTTAAAATCCTGTAGAGTATTTAAGCTTCCTAAGCACCCCATGGGGATATAATCAAAGAGAAAAGAAGCTTGGGAAAGAGCCAAGAGTGTTTTCCTTGCTGCTGTGTCACAGCCCCAGTGCTCTGTCAGCAGGTAATTCAGCTCAAGAGTGAAGTCCTTCATTCTCCTTTTACCTTTTAGGGGACTTCTATCAATAATGATACCTGAGAAAAGATTTGATAGAGACAATAATTTGTTCTTTAAAACCATGCAAGCTAGGTAAAAAAAAAAAAAGTGCGTTTCTGGCAAAGATAATACTTTTAATGAGGTTTACTGATACAGAGTTTTATTCAAATGTGACCTTTGCAGAAATCAAAGTCTAGGAAAAAAAAACCTTAAATGCCACTTTATTATAGTGACGCCCACTAGTGTCGCTATATTTTAGGGTCTGTCAGTATTTCCATTATAAAACTTCAAGAATTTTTAATTTAACTCTGCTATAAAATCTGTTCTGGATTTGAAACATACCCTACATGTTCTGTGTTTAGGATCACGTTTTAGTTTAAAGAATAAATGTCTGTCTTTCTCTTCCTACCCTCCCTTAAACAGTATCTCTGGTAGAATAATTATTTCTTTGCTAGAAATAATTACTGATTCTACTGCTGGACAAATAGCTTTGGAAAGAGTTCCGTGCCTTGAGAAAACTCAAGGCTTATGCAATCAGTTTGTAGTTACAGTTATGCTCTTTCTCTTGAGAAATAAAAATGCTGTTATGCTTCTTTCCAGAATCTTATTCTTTGTATCTTTTCTGTTTGTGGCACCACATAGAAGGAAGGGGAATTTTATAGAGCTTCGTTGTTACCATATAACCTTTGGATGTGGGGTTCAAAATAGGTGTGAAAATCTAGTTACTGCGCTTACAATTCCACTACCGGGTAGTCTTAGGATGACACATTTACAGTGTTTTCAGATTACCTGTGTGAAGGATGAGTGAGTAATTCATAAAGAATCAGTATTTGCAAACTTTAGCTTTCTGTTCTGCTCAGGAATTACCCATGAATAGGTTGTAGTTTGAATTGATTGTTCAAGATCTTCTTCATAGACTTCCGTTCTTACTCTATGGTTTGTGCAAAGTTTTTCTGTTCCCCATCTTTGTAATGTCTTTATATATCTGTATTATATAATCTATGTATACATACATGCATATATATATACAGATGCATATATACATGATATAAATATATATTTTTTTGGGATGAATAATTTACTTTCAGTGATGATGTCCTGACTTCATTTCATTCTGTGGCTCACATGGATGCAACATCCCACAAGGAGCTAATCACTATTAACTGATGTTATGATCCACTCTCAGCTGTGATCTTTCTTTACTTTTTAACATCACTTAAGGTCTGTGGACTAGTTTCTGAATCTCAGTTTTGAGAAGGAATATCAACGTAAGTATTTTTGGTGGCTTTTTTATTCTGTGTTATCCTATCAATGTTTAAAAGTGAAGTAGCCAATGTTATAGTAGCTTGGTTGAGCATTTACCTGCCCTGTTTATAGTTTTCTAATAACTATCAGCTTTAAAAAATGAATGTTAGTTCATTCCAGACACTCTGCCACAAAGTACAGTTGACTGTTTCAAGGGGTATTGGTATGTTTTTCAACAAAGACTGAAATGCATCCTTCTTGAAAGACAGAGAGCCATTCCAGAGCCATTGTTACATATTTGTCTTTATATTTCCTAAAATAAACCACATTCATTTTCTTTCCCCTTCTGTTTTTCATGAATAAAGTTTCTGAATAAGTGATTTATTAGCAAACAGGATATAAAATATATGAAAGGATTCTTGTATGTTGCTGGATCATTTACGTTGAAATGTTAAGTATATCTATATATAGTGAGCAGGTGTATTTTAATGTGTGTGTGCGTATATATATATATTTTTCCCCAAATTAGTTTTCCAGCAGCATGTGCTGATTAGGGAAATGATAAGAAAATGTGATGATCACTGAAATAAGTTTTTATGTAAAGAGATCGTTTCAAGGACAAGAACAACTTCTAATGGCTCTCATCATGAAGCTTTCAGTGCACAGGGAGTTCAATAGTGCTTTTACCTGAATAATGATCTCAATGTGGAACTGATTGACTTGTATATATCACCATTCTTATGTTTTGATAGTTGATATAGGTGAGTTATCCTACTATGATAAGTCACTTCTTAGTGTGTGTTTGTCTTTCAAAATGTGGATGTAGCTCCAATTAATACTAATTGGATTTATGGAAGAAAATACCCTTTAGTACTTTCATGCTAGGTTGGTGTAATGATGCTATAAGAGCTACGTATTATGGAATATGATCACTATGTACAACATTATCAATAATAGTCCCACTAAAAACTACCTGTTATTCTCTTTTTTCTCATTGTTTATTAAATACATATATAGGAAAAACAATGTTTTGTAAACCAATCTTCTAGTAAACAGAGTATGGGGCCTGGTCTATATTAGCCTTATAACTGTGTGAGAAACTATATTAAAATATATATAAAAAAAAAAGAAGGATTAACGTTTTAGGGAGTGTGCAGTGCCAGCAAGTGCAGGTACATCAAGAACATTAGCTGTCCTAAAGGATGGTGTAAAGAGAATTACATGGAAAGCTGAATCTTTGAGTAACTGCTTACATGTGCACTTAGCTGTGAATAAGAGCTGATCAGCTGCACAGTGGAAAGCTACCACCTGTTTGGATAGGAGTTGAAGTTGCAAGAGAAAAATAAAAGCCTATGTATTTATCTGGCTTACAGTTCCTCTGTAAGGAAGGAACATCGTTAGTTTACTCTTTGAATATCAAATGCAGAACTTTGTATCTTTTGCTTTTCGTAGAATACTGAATTTCGTAGAATACTGACTTTCTTGGTTGTTATCTTTATAGAAGAGATTATTTGTGTGTGGACTTAACATCAATTAAAAGGTGTTTGTAATCAGCCAGGAAGCTGGATTTTCAGCAGAGTCAGCAAAAGAATGCTTTGCATTTTGGCTTATAGTACTAAAATATATAGTATCAATTCTGGGGTCATGGATGACAGTAGGTATATGCAAAAATCTGTGCAGGCTTGTGAGCGTGGATAGATGTGAACATGTCTGCATAATTTTTCAGTAAAATTCAGTCATGCTACGTATGCATTGGCTTTCCGAGTTGTACCATACTTGTTTAGATTCTACCACCTTCTGAATGACAAAAAGCAAAAACCCAAATATGTTACAAAAATGTAAGTATTTATAGCTCTTATCTACTTTGTTATTGTGGAGGATGGTAATGCATCTTCTTTCTACAGCAAGTTACATATGCTGTATGCATCCGTAGGTGGTGTTCTTGTATATTCAGCGATCTGTCTATTAACTAATTTAACATAAAACGATTTAGTTCTTGTGTTTATTTACAAAAGCCAAGCCAAACCTGGCTAATGGTGTAATGGATATTTTAAAAAATCCTTTTTGCTCGTTAGATAGTCAAGCTGGGGAATAGGTTGCCCAGAAATGTTGTGCAGTGCCTTGGAGGTTTTCAAGGCCTGACTAGTTAAACCCCTGAGTAAGTTGGTGTGAAGTCTCAGCTGGCCCTGCCTGGAGAGGACTGGAGGCTTCCTGAGGGCCCCCCCAGCTTGGATTGTCCTATACCTTGACATGGAGACCGGATCCTATAAGAGATGCCAAGAGCTCCTGTGCAGTTGTACTCTCCTGTATTTAATGCTGTGAACAGTACAACATCCCTGTGTATTCGTGTCCTGTCTGACAGCATCTCTTCTCTCCTGCAGTTCTGCAGAAGCAGTGGGGTTGGGCTGGATCTCTCTCGAGCCGTTAGATGAGGAACTGCCGCCTTAAGGACTTCCTTCAGAGAAGGTGATAGCAGCAGTATTGTACAGTGGCTCAGGTTACAAAGCACTGATGTGCTCAAACTCACACTGAGGGAGCTATTCTTTCTCAGAATATTTTGCTCTGAGTGATTTCTGTATCACAAAGAAACAGAGAAGCTCTGACTCTGCCTTTGAACACAAGGTATTAGAAATGTTAGGTAGTCTGTGAATTCCTTATTCTCCAATTCCTTTACTCCTTTCCTTCTTTCCCATCCCTATCTGCAGTAAAATTCACAAAGAGCATAGGACTTTACTGTACCCTCTGTCTCATCTCAGAATTAACCTCCAATTAGAAAGCTTATTCTTCATTCAGTAGCTAATGAGAGTGGTCAGTGGAATCCAGAAATTTCCTCCATGATGTATAATAGAAAAATGCACTGTACATCCCATAGTCAGAGCCACATCTAATGTCAAGGCAAACCGGTTAACATGTAGGTTCTTCATTTGTGGATTTGGAGACCGTGACTGTCATAAACATACTGAAATCCTCACCCTCATCACAGCAAAGCTGTTAATATTCTGATTCCTTTTCTCCGTATCACTGTGTACTTTTGCTGGATGCTTACAGAGTCTTAAAGATTTTTGTTTTAACAATGCATAATGCCCATTTTAAATGCTTATGTTTCAGTCTTCTCCCAGGACTTTCCCTCAACACCTAAATTTTGAGTTTGTAAGTTTTCCATTTGTCTTTCTTTCCTAGGCCAAATAGAAGAATGGTTGTTACAAATAATGTGTACGTGGGAGTTGGGTATTGTACTGTGTTTAAATTTCAACACTTTAATGGACATGTACTAGCATGAGAAAAATACTTGAATGTCGAAATCAGATATGATCCTGGGAAAAAGTTACTTTCTGTCTATAATGCACAGAGTGTAAACAGCTGGGCTAGATGCAGTGAGGCTTTCTCAGAGTAACACCCAATGCCAACGGTGGCAACCGCCAGTGCTGGAGAATAAAGATCCATCTTTGGGATGTACTTCAATAGCAAAAATATTATTGCATACTAGGAAGCACGCCTATACATACATATATTGTGTTAGTTTCTTCGTATCCTCCAGAAAATTACTTTTTGAAGACAGAGGGAAGGATCTAAATTGTTTATGAGCTCTTCTGCTTGTTGGTTCAGTATTGATATTTACTCACCTGTAGATGTGAAAAGCCTGCTGTTTTGCAAGCAGCATTTGTTTTGTTTTAAGGCTGGTGAGAAGTCTGAGGGTCAAAGCTTAACCAGCTGAATGCTGACATGGCAGTAGGAAACCTATATAAGCATTAAGTCCACACAGTTATTGTGTAATTTAAGAAAATACAAAATTTGGAAATATGCATGCTAAGAACACTGGAAGTTTTACTTGCCCTAAAAGTTTGGCAGAGTTTTTTTCTTTTATTCTGTGTATAGGTATGATTATTTGCACGGATCTATATGAATATCTAATTTTCTGGAGACATTCAAGCACTTCTGTAATGTGGTAGATTAATTAGATTTTTTCTAAACCTTATGGTGGGATTCCAATCTAAAATTACCTGCACAGTCCTTCTTCAATTGCATTAAAATAAATTGAAAATACATTAATACATAGATGCTTTAAAAGATGCTTACTTACATATTTTATTAATGCAGAGGATTTTTAATTTTTTTTTTTATCTGGCTATAAATGGCCACTTTTGAAATATAAGTAATGGCAAAAATGAATAAAAAGTATTAAATATTGCTGAATTTAACCTTAAAATCCAAACACTAAAATCCCTACTAGGTCATTATAGAACCTAGAAAAAATAGGAAATCTGATATTTTGGACCAACTTTTTTTTAAACTGATGAGATTCTATCAAGGGTAAATGAGATGAATACTGACATAAATCTCAAGTAGTGGCCCTAAAGTCATTAGAGTTATTTTGTCTTTACTCTGAATTAGATGCAACCCGTATCTGCCCAACAGGTAACATTTTAATTAGAATTATGTCTTTGAGATTACTTTAATTTTTGTCTGCCAGAATGCAGGGGATGAGTAAACCTGTTTTAGTTGTTAGCTGATCTAATCCAGGCAGTACTGGAGTAGAGCATGAACTGAGAATGGGAGAAAGCTCATGTCAGAGGGCTCTGTGTTTAATGGTCCTATTCTAGCAGAGACGGCCACCATTAACTTTAAATTCTTTTGGCTGTCATATCATTATTAGTATTTTTCTTGTTGCTTGAATAAACGAATGTTTCCTACTTAAGAAACTAGTTGCTGTTCATATTTCATATAAGAATCGATAAGTTTGTTTTTTTTCAAACTCACAATATTTTCCTACATTAATTCCAGATTGTAAAGAATTTATCCTAAGGCTTTCATGGAACTGCATTACTGATGTATCATTTAAGAAAAATGTTTTCTTAGCACATTTTAAAGAAAACATCACTTCAGTATACCATGCATTGTTCATGTAGCATTAGTGGCTTGCATACTTTCTGCAATTTAATCCCATTTTATTTCATTTCCCACAACAGCTTGGTGTTGGAAAAGGTTAGTATGTGGGGGGACAAAGCCCACCAACGACCCTAAAGACTTTCTTGCTTTTTTGGGGAGGTTCCCAGCTAATGTTAAATTGGAGATATGGAGGCACACAAATGCAATGAGAACTCATCCACCTAACCCCCTTTCTGGGAGAGACAATACACTGGCTGGGGACGGTTGCCTCTGATGACTGATCTGGTTGGACTGAAAAACAGCCAGTGGTTCAGTGCTGAATGTCTCTCTTCCTTGCTGCCTTCACAGCAACATCTGTATGAAGCCACATGAAAATAATTTTCTCACTAAAGAACTTAGAATCAAAAGTCTGCTGCTACTTACAGTGATCTTTAAGCCCCTTGTGAAAGGAGCATTAAATGTGACTTCAAGTAACCAGCATGCCCGCTCCCGCAAGTCCCTGCCTGGCAGGGCTGCTCCCCAGGTCTCCCTTCCAGTTCACTAAGATTTTTTTCCTTTATTCATGTCATTTGTTCTAATATTCATATCCTTAAATGTATAGGGGAGCTATAAAGGTATATCGTTTACCTTGTCCCACCTTTAGTATTTGGTGTGCTTTTACTGTCCTCCAGCATTTTCACAAAGGGCTTGCCTCCTTCATAGCTCCAGAAGTATTCAGGCCAAGAGAAGACAGCCGGTTGCTGGTTGCTGAGGTTGTTGTTCTTGGGTTTGGACTGCTCTGGCAGTAGAGAAGACCCAATTTCCATTGCTGGAGTGTTGAATGTTGTTATTGTTTAAAGAAAAGCTGTTGCTGAAAAGCCAGTCTTTCTAGTCGACAGTCACCTGTAGCACTTCGCGGTCCTAAGATCTGAAGTGTACTTCTCTGGAGCTCTCTCTTCATACTTTGTAGTTCATACATAGTATGAACTTTGCTGTATTGAGGAGTCTTGTGCAAATAAATATGGTCTGCTCTGCTTAGCAACGTTGCAAATAGAAGTATGGTGTTGGGACCAGTAACGTTTGGGTCTTCGCTTTATGCCTAGTTACATTATGCTCCTTTAAGATAAGTGGGTAAGGTAGAAATCCCTGGAAGGAAAAGGAGAGATTTATTTTGCACAGACAGCAGTTAAGCATGCTTAGACAGGGAAACTTACAGTGGCGGAAATATTGGCCATTAAAAAAAAGTTTCACTATGAAAAACTGATTTATTCTGCAAAATAAATGTTTAAAACTCAGCTATTTTCCTTCTGATAGAAAATTTTGCAAAACAGCCTCCAATTATAAAGGCAAAATGTTACTGTAGCTGCTCTGATGATGTGATTTAAGGAATTTGATCACTACGAAGAGGAAATACATTTCCATGATTAGTTGAGCAATGGCCTGATGCAATTTGCAGTGGTGGGATATTTGGTTTTGGCTCTCCAATTTCATCACAAAGTCTTAACTGCCAACAGTCACAGGCCTGGTGCCATGTGGAACGCACTGGAGTCAGCGGCAGTTTGGGGCATGCATTTGATGAACACTTGGGTCTCGTGCACTGATATCTGCACAAAGTCTGCTTCTTATTAACTTGTAATTTAAAGATACTGAACTTTTAAATAAAACAAAACTTACTACTAAGTGCACTCCATACATTAGCCTTTACGAACACTCATTTTGAATAATTTTGCAGTCTCTTTGGTGCCAACATCTTTGTTTAACTAACACTCTATATTATTGCTTTCAAAAATGTACTTGTGAAAGAGAAAGTGTCTTGTGTTGCTGTTGTAGCTTAAAAGTGCCATTATTTAACACTTTTCTGTGGCTGATTTTTCTCTTTATAATTTGTGCAGATTTGCCATCTAGTTGCAAATATTTCAAGATTGTAAACAGCAGAGAGGATCTTAGCTAGCAGTAATGGCATGGAGCTGCACAGAGAGCATATGTAAAAACACTCTGAGGGATGGCAGTGTTTGAGAACTGGTGACAGTTCCTTTTTTTTAAACTTCAATTTATAATAAAACCATACCAAAAACTGGGAACTGTACTGAAGGAAAAAACCATATGGAAATGACCAGAATAATGTAATAGGGGATCTCTCCCTTTCTTTCTTGTGATTTAGTGAAAACAGTCTGAGGGGAAGGTTCCAGCAGGGATAGAGACATGTGCTAAGGCTCACCCCTGCTCCCCTTTTCTGAGTGCTTATCAGAAAAGAGCAATTTGGGGTATGAATATTTGAGGGTAGTGCTTTGTAAGTCTTGTGACTTTTAATTTATGGTATAAACATACCAGAATAAGAATCTACAGATTTATGTCTTCATGTTTTGAAAAATCCAGATAAAATATCAACAACAAATAGGATGGGGTTTTAAAACTGCCTGTTATGAAATATGTTACTATTTTTTGGTGGTTATTTTCCTCACAGTTATAGTGGAAGCAAAAATAGATACATACTTCAATCATTTGGAATCCATAGATGCTTTTGGTTCTAGCATCGTGAATACAATATAAATGGAACTCGTTTGCTTTTTTTAGGTAGATACAGCTGCAGTTGCTTTTAGATATTCAAAGGCACTAACCTCTGTAAATGACATTTAAGGGATATATCTAAAAATGCAAACTGGAGTCTTATAAACCAGTAACGAATTTCAGATGTCATCTGACAGATGAAAATGCCATATATGAAGCAACTGTAAAGCTTGCAATAAGAAACTGTTTTTTAAAGCTAAACAGCTGAGGGCAGCTGCTCTGATATTATACTAGATATAAAGATTTAACTACTACTGCTATGAAAAAACTTGTATTAATTGTAGCAGACTGGAACACTACTTAAAAAAATATGTTCTTTCCTTTTGAGGAACAATAATCCAAACTTTGAAAGGTACATATTTTACGTGAGGCTTTTGGTGGTATCAAAAGAACCAAAGCTGGATTTCTTCTGCTTGTTGCAACCTATTCAGTAAGGCTGAAGAGGCAAATGAGCTTTTGGATCTCGTGCTGGGAGGCTGATGCTGAGTTGTGAAGGCCAGGAGGGTTTATTCTTGCAGCTGGTTACAGCAGAAGTATCTTTGAGCACTTTTTGCCCTGGTTACAAGGGCTCAGGGAGAAACTTTGCAGAGTTGCTCCATTGGCTCTATGACAGCTGGGAAACTCCCTCGTCCTGAGGTTATTCCTTGTGAATCTTGTTCTGCTAGCTTCAGTGCCTCTTTATGTGGCTGTGACAGTATGAAGCGCCTAGATTGGAGAACTGGATTCACAATTTCAATGTCTTTGTTCTGCAAAATATGTACATAAGAATAGATAATGGATAAGATATGGAGACCTACATGCTTGAGTCCCGGTATAAAAAGGAGCAAATTAATGGAAAAAAGGAATTAAGAATATTTTTATTTGCATAATTTCCATTAATAAAATATTCTTTTATCCCAAGAAAATGGAGCATTAGCTACATTTTGAACTGGGGATATTAAAAGAAGCCTGTTTTTTCCCTGCAGTCTGACAGGAAGGGGCAAGTGATTGCAGAGCAGAAAACTGTGCTACAACAAACACATTCCAGCCATTCCTTCACCCACCATTCTCCTGCCCGGAGTTAAGGGGAGGCACAGGAAGGGAAAGTGCCAGGGAAGCTTACATCATGGCAGCTTTTGCAGCGAAAAGTAAACAAATGCACACAACGCGTTGTCGAATGTGCACTTTGTGTTGTTCTGTAAAGCTCGGGATGTTTATCCTCATTTTGTAAATTAGCCTCTGGAGCAGCCTTCAGGCCTAGAAGGGCTGCAAATGCTGGCTCCACACCAGGCTGAGAAAATTAATTCCTTGCTTCATATGCAAACATCTTTCTACTCTTGGCTAAGGCAATATAGGCAGAGGGGGCTAAAATGCAATCCGGGATAAGGCAACATCTTTTGTCCCTGGGCTGCTTTTCATGGAGAAGAATGGGACCCTGCAGAAGTCTTTCAGCTGGCCGTATCACAGAGCCAGGGAAGCGGGGAAGGTGCTCCCCGAGTCATGTCATTTAACCCGACGGCTGTATATACGACCATTGGACTCGATGGCTGCAGAAAGCCATACTGAAAGCTATTGCAGTGCTTCAAGCTACAGCCACAGAGAACTGCTGCTCGTATGGACAGCAGATTGACTTTTCATGCTCTTTTTGGTGATTCTGCAAAGACTTGGGTTTTGATAAGTAACTTTCTACTACAACAGGCCACAGCTTTCTGACATGCATTCGAGGCGTGTTTTCTGATTTTGTGCCTGATTGAGACTCCTAACTCTTAGGTACAAGTAATGATGTGCAAATCAGAAATTCCAAACTATGGCTTCTTCCCTTGGTCTGTCTCTAACCTTATTAAAAACCTACAATTTCCAGATTTGATGGTGAGAAGGAGTCCCAGGGGCTGTCAAAATGCAGTATCTTTCACACGATTTTAAGTTAATTAATGAAAAGATTGTTATGTATGCTATATGCTAGCGTTTTTTTTTTAGTGCAAATGGATATGGCTCAGTGTAGATATTTGCCTTCTATTGCATTCTTCTGTGGGGACAGGAGGTGCCTAATGTACATTTGCCTACTCTTGCATTTTTTCATAATTTCTTGAGATCAGTTTGAAGCTTTCCATTTTTCTCTGGCAAGATACATGTCTGCTTACGGATTAAACCACTTAGTTTGATGTGGAATTTAATAATTTCTTAGTTTTAATCTGTGTTTTTAAGTATTCTTCCTTATTTTACAGGGTTATCTTTAAAAACTTATTTTGGCTTTGTTTTTCTTTTCAAATTATCGTCTTCCCCAAAGTGTTGCTCCTTGTCTCAGCTGACCTGTACCTGAGCAGAACGATGCTCTGTTGGGTGACTACTCCTGTTGTCATCTGTGAGGAGAGTTTAAACATTTTAATATGTGGCATCATTCCCACAGCTGTCATTGCTGTCTGCAAGTTTATTCTCAGCACAGTGTGAAGCTTTCAGCCATGCAGAAGGCCAACACTTTCACTTAAATTGCTAAGACATGAGTTTTATATTCAGTTTTCTCTTGAGCATAATAGAACTTGTTACCAGGTCCTCTTATCTCCTCAAATTTAAGACTGGTGTTCACCGTTGAGTGAATTCTGGGCCAGTCTTCTTAGAGTCCTGCATGAATATGCTTTTTTATAACTCTGAAAAGATTTTCTGGTTAGAAAACTGTTGCATGTAGATAGTGAACTATTGAAGGCCAGTCATCTAAAAATATAAATGTTTTTTCTTAACACAGAAAGCTTGTGTTACCACATAGACTAACCTAATTCTGAGGGACAAAGAAGAATGCTTCTTTGTCACTCTAAAACAGAGTACTTCCTTATGTATCCTTATGTACTAATCACAATCTGGTTGCACTTACCTTCTGTAAATAGGACGTGGCTCCAGTTATTTATCTATGGTTTATGCACACAAATGTATGTGCACATGCAGTCATGTGCTTGCACATGTATATATATGCCACATCAAGAGGAATAATTTTCCAAAGTTATACTAATGCATAGTTACAGAATGCATTTGGGAATGTAACTTAGTGTGGGGAATACTGTTGGAAACTGGGAATTATCTGAAAGTATCATCTGGGGTATCAAAAACTTGTGGCTCCACAGACATCAAAAAATTTGGTCAAGAAGTAACCCACTTAAGAAAAATATGAAAATAATTGGCAGTAGAACAAACGACAATGCACTGCATAAAGAATAGGAAAGAGGAAGTAAATGGCAGTGAATACCGGATGAGAACTGTTGTGGGGAAAGTCAGAGGGATCAGTGGCATATTGTAAGTTCCCAGGTTTTATGGCTGTGGTGGCAGCAGCAGCAGTTCTGGACTTCCCAGACCATGCGCTCCAGCTTCCCACACCAGTGTGGTTCCTTCCTGTTCTGTTTTTCAGCTCTTTAAATCAGGGCTCAAATCTCTGTCTCCATCCTTTGATTATACTGCTTTTACTTATGCTCATTCTCTCCAAACACCTGTGATGGTTCCTGCTCTGCATCTTGGGCCAGGCATGTACACATGCTGGTGGGCTTTAAAATCCCAGAGCCTGCAGGTGGGCAGAGCCTGGAAGTGCCCTTGCTGCTGCTAGGGGGATATTTAACTTTGAATTGCAGAGAAGACAGAAATATTTAATAAATACCTAGGTATTTGGAGCAAGGTATAGTTATTGATGCAGAAATTCCAGAAAAAAAAAAATAATAAGACAGCTATGAAGATATTGCATGAGAGAGAAATGAGGCTCAGGTAGCTAAAGTTTTCATTGTCTGAATGAAGCTTGAGTTATGGTTTTATGAACTTGTGTATCAGCCGTTACCTGCTCACAAGAGGGCTTTTCAGCCTTGCTTGTATGGGCATAAAAAGTTCCAAGAGCAGAAAGTGGAAATTAGTGGACTTATAAAACCGGTTCTTCCAGCCTTAGAGTGATGTGAAAAGAGTACCAGACCATGGCAGGTTCAAAAAAGGGTTACTTTTTTATTCCACAATACAGTAATTTCATTGAAGTTATTTTTTCCCCACTAGGCAGGAGTTCTCCATTTTCATCCCAGCCACCACATAAGGTAGCGTGGATGCTTCCAGTCTGGGTAAAGTTGATGCAAAATACAGATGCCTGACTGATACAAATGCTTTGGTCTGGGTGGAACAGCTGGAGGAACGAGCAGAACAGGACCTGTTCCTTGCAGACTCTGACCTGCATTTCTTATATAATTCCTGCTTTGCTTCTCTACAGAGATCCCTTGCCAGTTCCAAGTTGGTCTCCTTGCTAATTCCCAAGTTAAATATTTGTTCCTGAATGGTTGCAGAACTAACAAGTTTCCTGGAACCTTTCCATCTCATGTTTGGAGCTGACATCACCATCTTCTTCAGTGAATTTACTCCTCCTCAGAGGCTGACCTCCGACACCAGATTGAGTGCTGTCTTCTAGCATTTAAGAACACTGTCTTGTGTTTCTGGAAGGATTTACACAGGCAGAAGACCTCTTTGATTTCAGAGGTTCCTCAGTCATTTGCCTTTGTTTTCCTTTAGAATTTTAAGAAAAACATTTCGAGTGTGCTGGACACAAGTTACTTGTATGTTGATTCTTACTCGCAGGTTCTGCTGTATCTGGAATCTCCATTTCTGTCCCAAAGATTTGTGAGCTGTTTGGTTTTGTATTTTTTTCTCCGTTTTTTTCACCCTTTTTAGTGTTCAAATGATTCTGGTGAAGGATGCATCCCTTTCCTTCCATATTTGTGGAATAAGGAACTGATCTGTTTCAGTGATTTGCTTTTATGGTAACTCCTATATCCTACTAAAACCAAAGTAACATTTTCTTTCCCTTGCTTAGAATTGCACAATTTATATTTGTTGCTCAGGGAAAATAAGTAACCGGTTCCTAAAAGGGCAGAAAGGATTAATGCTTTTGCTAGAATAACTTTAAAGCATAGTGGTTTTTTTTTTTGATTGCTAAATCCCACTGTCATTCTAGTTCGGGGATAATAAGGTCAGACAGGAGACATGTCTTCCATTGAGAAGTTTGCCAAGTGGTTATTACAGAACTTGCGATTTCTTCTTTGTTCACCATTGGCATTTGTGTAGTATAGACATGTAGAAATTAATAACAGTCAATAATAGTGAGGGAATTTTCCTAGAGAAGCAATTGGAGGGCAGGCTAATCTAGTGGTCGGTATCTAGGCTGGGAATCTAGTTTGCTGAATTTTTCTGGGCGAGCTATTCAACTTTTCAGTGACTCAGCTTCCCTATTTTGAAGTGGAGTTAACAGTAAGACATTAAAACTAGATGTTATTAATGTGAAATCAAGTTATATTGTTGAAGGTATTAAAAAAACCCTTCTCACATCCTGCTTTAAATATAGTTATTTTATCACTTTGAATAACTTCTCAGTCCATAAGAATGTAATTGACTTAAATGAAATTGCTGAAGGACTAAGATAGTAGGGCTTAGAGAAGATAAGAATGACAGAATATGCTGATCCAAGGAAAACAGTAGAACTAGTCAATTCAGAATGCTCTCGGAAGCACAAAATCATCAGCAATCACCCTTTTTGTGTCGTGGGCAGCTAGAGAGATCTGACAAACTGCCGTTTCGGTGTCTGCCTAGCTGTTTCTATTGAATTGCCAGGAGAAGGAAGGCAATTAGGTGTTTTCATGTAACATTTACAAGTTTCATGTGTAGAGGCATCTGTTAGAGTTGAAAGGTCATTAATTAATTTTAAATGGAAGAAACTCTTTGGTAGTGGTTAAATAAATAAATATTGCTTGAATCGGTGGAACTGTGTGAATAGAAGCATCTTGTCATGTGAGGATTACTTCGGTTTATAACTGGTACAATGGTGTTCAAAATACCCATTCCTTGTAGTAACTCCAGTAACTCTTGTTTTACTGTAGGTACTAGGAATTTGTTCTTTAGGCTTTAAAAGATTTAGAAATACATAACTAGACAGTAACACTGTTGAAGTCATTGTTTTGCTGAGTGTGTTTTAGTGTCTGAAGGAGGATATACAGAAGTCCACATGATAAAAGATACTTGGTAGTTTGGATCACATAGGAAACTGGTAGTGAAACACCTAGTTTTGAAATCCAAAGTTGGTTTTGGGGGTCATCCTGATGCAATAATAGTGTTCAGGGTTGTACAAACTCAACAATTATTTACAGTGATTTAATACAACATATATACTATCTGTAATAAGTAAAATCTTCCAAATGCTTTCTGTTAACAGTGGTGAAAAGATCTGACCAAGAACGGAATTCTGCCCATCAGACAAAGACTTGACAGCATTTGTGGTGAAATAATCTGGTCTGTTTGGAAACTGGAGGAAAAATCCTTTCTGTAGAGCTGGGGAGTTTTTATTTTCACAGTCGATACAGACTAGGGAAGCCATCGGTAATGGTTTTCTTTAACCTGTGCTTGAGTCATTAGCTGTTAGATTCTGTTAAGTTAACAATAAACTGTTTGCTATTTAAATATGCTGATTGCAGGCCAGCTTTCCAAGGAAAAAGTTGCATGTTGTTAAAGTTCTGATTAAGTGAAAACTCACCCAAAACAATAATAAAAAAATCAAAACAACCCCCCCTTCTACTTTGTGGCCATTAAAACTTGAAGAAAATTTAGAAAGAGTACGTGTACACTTCTTTACAGCTCTAAGTGAGTCCTACAAATTTGTGCCAGTTAAATGTACAGAGAATGTAGGTCTTTGTGGCTGTTAGGTGCATTCATTCTTCTTGAAGCACTGGCTGTAAATCCAATTTTATAGATTAAAGGCTTCTAGCATAATGTAGGCACCTGTCGGTTTATGGAAACCTAAAAATATCTCCCTGGATATAACATGTCTTTCAACAACTTGGAGCATATGTACATTTTTTGATATCTTTTTGCTTTTTTTTTCAGTACTTGTCTGTCACCTCAGCTTGTTGTGCTAGCTGAAATACGAATAATAAAGTACATGCTGTTCATTGGCTGGCTTATTAATATGCAGCGAGGGCTTGCCATTAGCAGTTAATAATATAATATCTTTCCACTCTGCAGAAAGAAGTCAAAAGGCAGCATTATTGCCACACTGAGAAGCTGACAAGATGGGCTCTTTTACTGTTAGCGAGCTGGGTGTGATTACAGGGGAGGGAGAGAGATCATATTGACTGTGAAAGATTCAAAGAGGGAACCTTGTTTTGTCAAGAACTAAATGAGAAGTAGTCTTTATGGTGTCAGGGTAAGACTAGCTCTCCTGAGCTGAGAGCACTGCAGGATTTGCTTGTACCAGTGTAGATGGCTGCTTGTTTTGATTTTGTCCAGGAACTCAAACTTGGTCAGGAACCTTAATGTGGACTACCAGATGCAGTCCTTACTTCAGGACATGTCTGTGTGAACACACCAGTGTCGCACTGACTCTTTGCTTGAGGATTAGTGTCTTATTAATGGCAAATGTTCTGGTGCAAGATATTGCAGAGCTTGAGGTGAATGAAGTATGTTGCTAGATAAAATCCTCCAGAGCTGCAGACTTGCGTGTGAATCTCTGTTCTTGCCTTGTGACAGCAAAGGAAATAAGCACAGGCTTTAGGCCCGAGACTTGAGCAGAAGTTGTTCCTTGCGGCCTCTCAACTCTTTGTCGTGGCTCCTTCATGAAACCAAACAAGTGCCTGAGTGCTTTTGGTCCTTTTCAGGATAAGGTCAAACTTTTGAGTTTCTTGGAAACAAATGGAGTAAGAACGGATTACAGATGAGATTTAGGAATCTTGGCACCCCACACTTGAGTCTGATGCCCACAGCGGGAACATTGTTTTGTGTATCTCTGATTTCCCTTCCAACCCCCCTTAATGGCATTGAGATTTCTGTCCTTTGATCAAATATGGTTGAAACTGGCCAATGGTTCAAAAATTATTTGTGGAGTGAGAGAACAGGGTCATAGGCAGACTGGTAACTAATATATTTACATAAGCCTTGTTTTCTTAGGAAACGATGCTAAAAAGCCATCACTATGTTGATATAACCTTTGATGGTGTTTGGATGGGGTTAGTTCATACTTTAACTGCTGATTCATTTGACAGTGTGTTTAACTTTGTTGAAGAGAACTATAGCAGGGTTTACAGATAACATAAAGTTATGAGTTTGAAACTTGGAGATGGGAAGAAACAGGAAGGAAATCTGAGCTCTTGTAGGTCAATCTTTTGGTTACATTGGCATTAAATCAAGAACAGGAGGAGAAAAATTGTGCAACAAGAATCTGAGTCTTTTTTTACTGGCTTGCCACTTTCTATTTATGGGAACCCAAAATGACCTAGCTTCCTGGACTGAAAACAGTAGTAACATATCCTTAATGATATGTCTTACTTTTACGTTTTAAGCCGGTCTCTGCTACATACCTATGACATTTTTTAACAGATGCCATAGCCCACACTGCAATCTGAAAGGTGGTGGGACCTGGGACTGCATCCTGTGACATGTGAAGCACCAGGCAATGTTAATAAAATTAGTGATGATGTTAGGGCTGCCTCTTCCACCCCCCACTAAACCAACTTTCGGTGCTTTGTTCATACTCCCCATCACCCTTGAGAAGAGCCTTATGTAAATATTGTCACCCATTCTTCTTTTCCCAACAATGCCTCCAGAAGAATAAGGCAGTAAAAGTCAGCAAAAGAGGGTTAAACAGAGACATCAGCAGTCCAACTGTTACAGTTTTTCTCCTTTGCTTTGCTCTTCTGCTAAATTTAATCTGTCCCCCAGACAGCTCAGAATCTATTCTTTTTTTCTGTTTTGTTTTTATGCAGGCTGTACTGTGACTGGTTCTTACCTACCTTGTATTGCTACAGGAACAAAATTATGAGATGTGAGTTGATATACTTGACGCCCATTAAAATTGGTAGAAGAGTCCCTACTGACAGAGCAGAACGTCACGGAGAGAAGAATCGCTATGAGTTGCTAAGTAATTTTATTATTTGGAAGAACAGAAGTTTGAGGATGTATTAGCAAAGCACAGGCTGTTAACAGAAGACTGGCTTCCTAGCCGGTCTAATACAGTGGTCTATTTCTGAAATACATCATTTGAGGGACAAAAAGATTAATCTCACCTAATACACGTGTGCAACAGACTACAGGGCCACTGACTGCATTTCATGTGAAAGCATATGGAACTTTGTATATATGCTATTGCTAAATGCAGTTTTTAAAAAGAAGAGAGGATGTGCATGGAAGAGGAGATGTTCTTTTGTCATTTAGTCTCTTACCCAGGCAGGGTAGTTGTCAGAGACGCCCCAGAGACCCTGAACCACTGCTGAGCATGAACTTGAGAAAAAAAGGAGACAGAGAAAGGAAATAGCAGAACTTGCATTCGCACACCTTTTTGGCAAGGTTGAAAGAACATAAAGCTCTTGTTTGATGCCTCCTGTATTTAGGAGAAATGGCACTTGTAAATTTTTTTGAATAAGCAAGTCTGCATCCAGTCTAGCAATTTCTTCCTCAGTCTTTTATCTTGCAGGGCCTTGAAAACTGGACTTGTAATTTTCAATGTTTGGCTTTGGTCAAAAGCAGCACTGTTATATACGGTACTTAATGGTTTCTTAAATAGCTCAATACTTCTAATCTTTTTTGATCAGCATAAACAGTATGAGAGGCTTTCCCTGCCCCTTTTGCTCATTTCTATATAGTATTGAGACCGCATGGTTCCTATTTTTTCTTGCACCGCCCAAGCAGTGACTTTTACCATGGTTCACATTGACTGCTTGCTGTAAGAAGCTTTTTTACTTCTTGTTGTTCTGAATGTCTCTGAAGTGAAAACTTGAGTAACTTTCTTGCAAGTCTAATCAACCCCTCTAGGAGAGTAAAATTTCACTTAGTAGCAGCCTATAAAACACCGTGTGGTGCCATCATCTGTCTATCACCTGGATTTTTCAAAACATTGTCATCTCTCAAAAGTAAGATCTATTCTATTTCACATGATTTTTCTCCTATCTGCTGGGTGGCTGTAGCCTGCTGGATGATGCAGAAAAGAATTAAGATTAATTGCTGTATTTTTTCCTATGCCTACAAATAATATACACATAGGCATGGGATTATTTATTCATAGGTGTGACGAAATCATTTAAATATTTCAAACAAAATTAACATTTAAAAATGCATGAAAAGTGATTACAATATTTAGTCCTACCTTAGGCATGTAGCTCTAGTTTTTCTTCCTCTGAACTTTTTGAAAGAATTCTGTTTCTAAAATGAAGCGCCTATATATACAGAGAATAATTGGATATTAAATTATATCCATTTCTGTGGAACCCCTGCCAGTAGCTGAATATTTGGCACTTTTATTAACATTGAAAAATCCGGAATAATTGAGGAAGTTTATAAATTCTTTGTGATATTCCTGATTATCCAAGAGGACTTCAAAGACTCTGCAGCAGTGAATCTACTTGAATCTGGATCTCTCTAGTGCCATATCAGAACTATTGTATCATGTTTGCACCAGTCAGGGTAAAATACAACTTAATATTTACAAGATTTTTGAGTCTTTTGCCTTTTACCATGATTTCTTGCCCAACTTTCTGTATGCATCAACAGAAGAAATAATTTCTAAGAAGGAATTTGAGTAAAGCTCAGACTGAGTTCTGAGATTGGTTCTGTTCAGTACTCCATTGTAAGTGATACCCTGAGAGCACTTTTTGTGCTGCTTTCTATTTTGCAGTTCAGAAGTAAAGCCATTTGAAGGAAAAATGAATCAAAGAGTCTACCAGATACTGTTGTTCACATCAGTTAGCCAGTCAGCTGGGAGACTCTGCTCAGGAATTATAACACAGACTCAAATACCTATTGCAATTAGGGTCTGTCTAGGTCAAAGAAGGAAGGAAGAACTTTCCTTCTGCTTGTGTATGTATAGCCAGCTGAAAATAGTACATTGCAGTATTTTTATTAAGTAGCAGGGATAGATTCGTTTCTTTTAGCTGGCGGTTATATGGATGCACGTGATGAAGGTTACAGATTTTTTTAGAACAGGAGATTCTTGAGATCTCCAGAGAAAGGTGTTGGTGCTTCAAACTCTTGTCTTACAGAAGAAAAGGCTGGATAAGAGGTACCAGATGTTTTTGAGGGTGATTTCTGTGATAGAGAATGTCTTCACACTAGGGATTCTGCAGAGATGATAGCAAATGGGGACAACAGAAACAAATTAAATCAGAATAAGGATTTAAAAGAAAAAGAGGTCAGACAGCTCTTACATTTGACCTTGTCTGAGTATTTATTCTTTCTGAGTTCTTATCTTCTGTGTGCATGTGTAAGGATAGTAAAGGGGAAATGCAGGCAGAAGGCTGCCTATTTTTCCTTCTGGCTGGAGGCAGGTTTGGCCACAGAATAGAGAATGGGAAGTAGGTTGGTAAATGCTGATTGCAGCACTAACAGGGGAGTTCTTCTGTTGGCTGGGGGCAGGAAGTTCCTCAGCCCACAACTGCTGGATGACAGCAATGCTCCTTTGTTTTCAGCTGAGGAATTTGCTGGTTGTACCACAGGCAGAATTTCTCAGATAAAATTTGCAGCTTCTGTGGGTGGAGAAGAATGTTTCAAAGGGCTAAACTGAGCCTTCTTCTGGCTTGTGACTCTGAACGGAAAGAGGATACTTCAGGCTACTACTTGTATAATGGTCTCACTATGTTTGTTGGCTTGTAGCCAACTAGCCATCATCGAGCTAGTTGGTACTCCTTTGCCAGATTTTCTTGAGATCATATTCATTTAAGGTCTCTGTTTTTTAGTGATCTCACATTTTCTACATGATAGATCATATTTGCTAATTGTTAGATTGTTGGTTTTGTCTAAGCACCCTTAATGTTCTTAATAGTTCCTTGATTTTATTCTGCCTTTGAAGTTGAATCAATGCTATTGTTGTTGGATTAATGATATCCTCCAAAGTATGGAAAAAGACTTTGAGCCCATTCTGGTACCGTCCATGTTATAGTGGAGAGGTCCTCATTGTGCTTTTGTGATCACTAGAGTGGCTGACACAGTATCTTCTGCTGGTGATGTGCCTTGAGGCATAATCCAGCTAAACCTGACACTGCTGGCAAGTTTTATGAAGGAATCAGAGCATTGTTTAGTTATGTCAGTTGGAGACAATGATAGCTGTCCATTCTTTGAAAGCCATGTTTTGAAAGCTCAAGGTCTAGTAGACCTTCAGCTGTTGGCTGTAAACTCCTACAGAAGCATCCAAAAGCCTGCTTTTCCCATCTGCTCTTGCAAAGGTAAATGTGACAATTCACTCTGGGGACAGACCTGACTTCCTTTATTAGCTTTAGATTGGTCTAATGCTACTCATTTTTCTTGGAGCTACATGTAGGAGCTGCATAGAATATACAGTTAGTTCAGATAGCACAACCAGATGATTGAAGATAGCTTCTTATGGTGAGCGTACTGCACCTGCGGCCTACAGGTTGTTCTACTTGTTGGCTTGTAATATGATGCAAGATATTATTTGTTCGTGTTAAATCCCAAGTGATTCAGGGCTGGGTTCCTGAATACTTGCTTCCTTCTTGTTTTGGTGTGGTGTTTTTTTTTGTTTATTTTATGCTACCACAGGAATGATCAATAGAAGCCTTGAACTGAAGCCAATATGACTTGTAGGAGCCAGTCTGGAATTACTTCCTACTGTTGTGTGCCAGAATCATGAATTCCTGACATTCCTGCCACCTGAAAAGGTTCAGTGGGCACTTCTGGAAGCAATTGGTTCAGAGCTGATTAATTGTATTTAATTACATTGTGGTGATCTAGTATCCCTGCTATTCCTGATTGAACCATGTGACTTTGAGAAGGCTAATGGCACTAAATGGCTTGCATACCTTGGGACTCTCTGTGTTGCTAATATGAGGAAGTAACCCTTTTTCACTGACTTCAGGAGGAGCTTCACAAAAATACCCACCCCACTGAATTAATCCACAATGCAAAATTTTACTTTTTATATGCCTTCTAATTAAATTTAATTGTTGCCTACTATAGAAAAGTACTGATTATTTTAAAAAAAGAAGTCTGTAATAGGGCAGTCACTTTTTTCCAGTAAGAATCTGTTTGAGTCCCCCCAAATAATGGGGTAATACCATGTGTCATTACAGAAGCCATGAGTAGAGTGCATCTTTCATCAGTGCACTATTGCTAGGCATGAAATGCTCTGTTTAGGATTTTAAGAGCCAAATGTAAATGTGCTTAATGAGACACAAGGGGACTGGTCTGTGGCTGGGGAGAAATGGCTTTTAGCAGCAGATGCAGACAAAAGTATTGGATTTCAGTCTACAAAAAGTCAAAGACAAAAAGAAAAAGAGACTGTAGTCCCAAATGGAGGAAGGAGGTGTCAGAATTTAGCAGGCTAAACAGCTGTAGCCTGTTTATGTATTTTGATCCATTGTTAGAGGATGGGAAATTAAACAAAAAACCAAGAGCATATTAAATCCTTTTTAAAAAAGATCTGCAGTTGACCAAGACAGGCTACAAAAAGAAATGCAAAATTTGTCAATAGTTTTAGGTTTATATGGAACGCACCTAAAATACATGGAAAGATTCTTCCGAGTGGGTGTTGTACGAAAACACTCAAAATCACAGAATGAAAATAAAATCATTGAGATATCTCATGGTATTAGAAATCTGGTGAGTATCTGAAACCTGCTGTTCCAAAGCTCGTAACTTACACCTGAGAATATTCCTGCTATTGACAACTGTTTTGAGTACTGATCTGGCTAGTTAGGTAACCATTTTTTCTTAAAGTGTTGAAAAGTGGCACGTTTCTGAACTTTAACAATGATGGCATTTGACACTGGCGAAAAAGGAAGCAAAAAGTAATTATGAAATATTTTTATTGGCTTCAGCAACAGCTCTGCAGTTCAGATGGTTTAAATTACCTACCTCAGGGTTTGAGTGTAAAATTCATATCCATCTCAACATTTTTAATATTTAAAAAACGGTACTAACTTGCTGGCCTAGATCTTGAAAGCAATATAATTGAACCCTTAAAAGCTGCTAGTTCTGTCTCATTTTACAGGAGTCAACAAATACTTTTTTTTTTTCCTCTCTAGTTCATTGGCAGTAAATTACTTAGACTCAGAAAATGACTATCTGAAGAGAAGGAATTTTTTTCCCCAGACTATTCCATCTTTCAGCAGAACATGAATCCTAACAGATGCAGTTGGACTCCATTGCCTTGTCTACTTGGTAGCTGAGCCCAAAAGGGGGGGGGTCCTATCCTTTCATCTCCTTTCCACCTTCTCTTGCTGGTGACCAGGTGCTCCTTCCTACCAGTTCTGGCATTCACCTGAGCCATTGTAAGCCAGGTCTTTTTTTTTTTTTTTTTTTTTTATTTTTAAGTTTTTTTTTTTTTTTTTTTTTTTAATTTTTAATAAGGCTTTCTTTTAGCTTACTGAACGGATTAGCTTAAGAAGCCAAAGAAGCACCATGTCCCCTTTGGTGTCCATGACCTGCTAGACAGAGATGGCTAAAACACGCACTATGTTGGCTCTATATTTAAACATAACTTTTTGTTATAGGCCTTTGTATAGTCCATACCATAAGACAATATTGCTGAGTGACAGAAAAATGTGGCTAGGTAAGATACTGTGAGGCTGTTTTATTTCAGTTTTATGCTTGTTTAAACCTAATGAGACTACTGGAGTTGAATTGAGTTAACCAGGCTATGTTCTTCAGAAGTATTGCTGAGTGGGTTAAACCCTTATAGCAGTACTACAGCCTGGCAATAGGACGTACATTAGGCAGTCCGTATAAGCTGTTCAGTACTTGATGAGTTTTCAAGAACAAATGTTAGATAAGTACCTTCATTTTTCTGTCTGTGAAGAATTGAAGATTACAAGGCAAAAATCTTCTTTCTTATGCACCAGCTGAGTGTTTTCCACTCCATGGCCAGCAGGCGAATAATGAAGGAGCTGAGCTGATTCTCCTCGCAGCACCATTCATAGAAAGCTCCTTGTTAGGTGCGTGATGTTTTCTCTAAAATGCGTAGTCATGTGTCAGACAAAGAGAAGCAGCGAGGAGAGTTGACCGCAGCTTAGGACAGCTCTCACCAGGCTCGCAGATGTGGTGGGTCTCCTCCAGATGATTGTCACTCGCTCGCTGCAAGCTCTGCAAACCTCTGCCAAGACGAGGGCTGGAGTGAGAGTTGGGAAGTCAGATGGGATACTTCATCCAAACGCACACACAGAGTACTTTAAGCGTAACAAAAACCTAGTTCCCTATTTGGTTTTGTACAAAAAAAAAATACAGTTCTGAAAAGCCTCTGACTGTTGTTTTTCTAACAAGTTAAACAGATGGATTGGAAATAGTATTTACTATTTATTTCCTCAACATATCAATATGTGAGGAGCCAGTATAAATTACGGTTTGACTACAAACAAACCAACCTACGCCAAAGCAATAGAGTAAACATTGTTGTATTTTGTTTCAAGTCAATATTATGGGAATTTAGATGGCTGATGTTTCTGTTTTCACTGGCTATCTCTGACTAGCTGAATTTTAAGCCCTACAATAGAAAAAAATTAATGGTTTAAAAGATTTTGTGGAAAATTGCCTCAGTAGTTATTCCGCAGAACATCAGAAGCTAGTAACTTCAGAATTTACAGGCTTTAGCAATGCAAACAATATTTCTACCTATTTCAGAACTGTTATATTTTTTCACATGAGAAGAACAAGAGTGAAGCCATACCAGGTACGCTCTGATGGTGCGGTTTTATGATACGACAGTCTGCTCCTTCCTCTTTTCCCTGGCTGCATGCTTGTGGTTTTTTTTCTGTACTGACTTCTGGAGCTTTTAGGGAGCCAGCTGAGAGCCTTAAACCAGCAGAAAATCAACACCAGAAAAGTGGATGGTTTCTGCCAGTTTAGTTCCCACAACTGGCTCATCTTGAAAGCAGACCAGTACTGGCGGGCAAGTGCCAGTGCGAAGGATGGGGACACGTGGCTGGGGAGGCTGTGTGAGCCGGGGGGGTGGAGTAGCACCTTTTGGCAGAAGTGAGCCATTAAATTGGCTTAACTGAATTTTGTCCTCCAATTGCTTGGACTCTGCATACCAAAAACCAAAAAAGTGACGTATGTCATGTTCGTAACAACTTAGCCTGTATGTTATTAATTTAACACGTAGTTGGGCAAATTAGTTAAGATGTCAGTGTTCTTGACCAATCTGTCTGGCCATGTGCTTCTAGCTGTAGTTTTCGAAAGAGCATATTGTGGAAATTGAGAACAGATGAAACAAGGGAATGTAAAAACAGTGAATTGAATATACTCCCCAAATTATTCACTTATTTCAACAAACAAGAATTGCATTGATGTAATATATGACTGGTTTCAATGCTAAAAGCAAATCAAGAGCTGGAATGTACTTACGTGGCTAGACAGTAAATATCTTTGAATCCTTATAGTCCATTAAATTGCCAGAGTATGTCTGCTTGTCTAAATGGAAGGAGACATCTCTTCTCTCTACCACTGTCATTTACTCCTCCACTTCCTGGTTCTTTAGCCTTTTCTTTTTTTTCCTTTTTTTTTTTTTTTTTTAAATAGGGCTTCTTTTGTATGTGTGAAACTACTGCTACTCCCACTTAAGTTTTCTCCTGAAAGCTGAGTTAAAGTACTGTACAAATTCGTGTACCAATGGATGCAGCTTTTCCACTGAGTTGCCACTTTCTGGTATCAGAGGATGGCTTAATGCAGAAGATGGGATTGAACGGTGTGAGGCTGAGCCACCGTTGCTGTGCTTTGTGTTGAAGCTATTTGTTCTGCTTTTGATCACAGATTGTGATGTTTGCTTTCACCTCGTTGCCTGGCGTTGCAGACAAATGCCACAGAACCGACTGGTTTGCAAAGTAGCCTTGTGCTAGTACATGGAATATTCTTATTGTATGCCAGTGTACCCAAAGTTTTATGACTAGGTAGACCCAGTGCTTTTTCAGGTAAATATCTTTAAGGTTGATAAAAGTTGGTTCAGCTCAGGCCTGGGAAATAAATCTTTTTCATAATGCTTTAGGCTTGGCAGGGGGCTTTGGAAGTCTGCCCAAAGCCACACAGTAGACATGGCTCAGCAACTTGTGCTCTGTGACCTGAGATCAGGATGCAGAAAGGGGGTGGAGGTGTCACAGTGTCTATTTTTTTCCAGTTTATCTGTCTGCATTAAACTGATAGGAAATGGCATCATCTCTCAGGTTGCTCTGGAAACATATTTTGTGTACAAGTGGAGATACTGAACATGCAGTGAAGAGTATGGATGTTTAGTCTTGCTCTCTGCAGTCCACATCACAGTGTTAGTTCCAATGTGTCGGCCCTCTCATTAGCTTCAGATAATCATCATGTAAATCAAAATGCAAGAGAAAGGTATCTTGCCTTTTTCTCCAGTCTTTTACAAAATCCAGGATTTTAAATTATTGCTCTGAAATCTATGATGTGTGATACTTTCTATATCAGGTGACATATTACAAAATTGCTTGGGTTTCAGAAGGTCTTTGTCCCATGTGAATAATGTTTCTAGAAAGCTTATCAGTTGGCTGATGAAAATCACTGCAAGACAGTTCTCCCACTCGCTCCTCAGACTGTCCGTGCAGCACAGAAGATGTGTACCTTAGTGAGCTTATGGCGCTCAGCATTGCTAGAGTGCTCTCATGATCCTGTTTCAAGAATAGCTGTTTTGAAGGACTGAAATGCCTTTACCTTAGCCTGATCTAACAAACATAAAAGAAAATCGGACTTTTTGCAAAATCCCAAACAAATGAACACAGTTGTGGAAGTTTGTCATGATAGAGATGACAGAAAAGAAACCCTCTACATTTCCAAACCTGTCAAATCCCAGAAGTCGTCCCTTACAAGCCTGGTTCACGAGCTGTCTGTGGTTATTTATTGCCTGAACAGTAATTGAGTCCTAGCACCTGTCCGGTGTTGCAGTTCTTAGGCAGGAGAGGCATGCTGAATGCCATATCCTGCTAGTTGGTGTGAGGTTTAGTATGAACCTCTGTGTTCCTAGCATATGTAATTCTTTGCCTCTAGCAGAATGTAGTTTGGACACTTCTTTTGCTGGGCTCTTGGCTGCCCTCAGTTTTTGGAGCCACTAAAACCTCTTTGGCAGGCCATGTGCAATCACCTCTTATGCTTGACTGAAATATTAGCAAGTCATTAATCCAAATTACTTAGTGAGGCAACAGCCAAATCTCAAGTCTGAAGACTTCTTACACCCTTAGTGTTATAATTTCAAATAAATAATATAAATTGGCATGTATTCTTTATGCAAAATTATATATGGGATTAATGTGTACTGTTTTACAGACCAGAAATTATCTCTCAATTAGTCACTTGGGTGGTTAATAGTATTATGAGTTGACTGACCCCTAAAACCATCTTTTTGAAAGGAAACACACGCCTTGTGCATAAATGCCAAGGCAACATACTAATCGTTTATATTACTGAAATTGTGGAAACTTGTAACTTCAAAATGTGCTACCTAGTGTTTACTTCTAAGTCTGTAGGAATTTAAAAATATGCACATTTGAAGTTAAATCTCTTTTGTCCAAACAGCTTTTAAAGTAGCTTCGTAATGGAACTGTTTTAATTTTCCTCTAATTGAACTCCTAACACCTAAGACCTCAAGGCTGTGTAGCTGCTATTTTCAGAGGTGCTGAGTGCATACAGCTGCTGTTGACTTCCCTTCATATTCTGGGTGTTCAACACTTCTCAAAATGAGTGCATACAGCATCTGCTGCTACCACTAGAGTACCAGAGTTCCAGTAAAAATGGCTGAAAATTTTCTATTACATTTCTGCAGTACTCAGTTGAGTTGTTCAGCACGTAATGCTGTGCTGTGATGTACAGTTTTGTTTGCGTGGTTAGGTAGAGGGGACATGCATAACTGACTTATGGCTTTGCTGCGTATGAGTAACATGGTCAGCCTAAGCTCATAGACCTCTCTTCTACACTGCAATGTATATGTAATGTATACCTCATGTGGCCTTCACAACAGTATTACCTTGTTTTGGCAGCAGTAAGTTACAAGCTTGATAGAGGCTGAAAAAATCTACTTCATTAAGCTTTAAGAATTTTGCTCCAATTTGTTTGAATCAGATGCAGAACTTAAACATGAATAGTGTCAAGCCTTTCCCATCCTCCAAAAAATAAAGTACTAGCAAGTCAGTTCCCAGGTCTGTTGATTCAATATTTATTCTTCAGCTGAGGTGTTCAAGTAGGTCTTGAGTAGCAGATTATTCTGTTGAACTCGCAAAGCTGAAGGTTTTGTGTTTTCCACAATCATTCCCTAACATCTAGTTAAAATAGGTTTCCACGTGCTAAAATAGCAATTTTTAAGTATTGCACTCCAATCTGTCACCGGATCTTTGTTTGAAAATGTCTGAACAGTGGGAATTGTTTTGTGTCAAAGAAAAGTGGACAATTATTTCAAACCTTTCATTTTCACAGGCTATTACACTGCTGCAAATTAACAATTGCTGCAAGCTGACACATAATTTAGAATATATGCTCCGCACACTTCTAGCTGAACAAAACCCACTAAGATGTATGAAAACAATCATGCAGCTCTGAGTGATGCGTATGTTCAGACTGGAAAATGTTGGGTTATTCCCATTCGAAATACCACTATAAAGGTTCGTCGTTAGTCTCTGGTAAGATGAGGTGGGTAGAACGTTAAAGTTACTACTTTCAGAACTGTTAAAGAGCTCTTTCAGGCAAGAAGACACGTGCAACTGTAAAGCTGTCTTCATTCATAGCCTTTGAAACATAAAACTGTGAACTCAGACCACCAAGAAATATTAGGCATGCCAGCTAATGTTTACAGCAGTGTAGTCTTCATGTTTTCCATGCATGACTTGTGATACTTTATTAAATATCTGTCAAGTAGCAGAGTTTACTTTGATGTTGCAAATCTGAATATCTTAGACTTTGTCTTCTTTTGTTTAAACGGGCAAGTAATAGAAAATAATAGCTTTCATTGTTGGTTCACACCTCAAGAATATAGTGCTAAAGTCTTTCTTACCAAGTTAGAGTTGAGAATTTCTTGCCACTAGTACAAATATAAAAGAGCAAGCAGAAATTTATTTATAGAGATACAGTTATTGCAGACTTCTGAACAACAGATTAAAGGGACTGTTGGTTATTTTGTTCTGCAATGAATGTTTTACTAATTATGAGCCATCTATTTTCTTTCCAAATGTCGAAATGTGAAAAAAACAAATGTTTAGCAAACTAAGCACTGAATTTATATTTCAAACAATTCTGTGGGAAAACGTGTCTTGCATTCACAGCAGGCTCTGCATGTGCTGCTATCTTAAGGTATCATGGGAATCTTAAGCATGGCAGTACAGGCAGAGTAAGTGTAGATTTTTAGAAAACTACCAGAAGCATTGCTTTACTAACAGTAAATAAAAATACAACTTGTATATATTAATTTTCAGCTGCTCAAAACCACGGTTTACCTTTAAAGTAAAAGATAATGTTTGCTTGTGACGGTGTAAAAGATACTCATCCAAATGCATTTGAACCACGGTTTACCTCTAAAGTAAAAGATAATGTTTGCTTGTGAAGGTGTAAAAGATACTCATCCAAATGCATTTCCTCTGCAGTATGATCTTTCAGCTGTTTGTTTAGCAGCAAAATATAGGACGATTCATACAGGTGTAGAAATTCATAATATTTTGCATGGGACGTGATAAAAACATTCATGTGTCTGTCTAGATACACAGTCCAGGTATTTTATTGCTAGCACAACTACATGACACTAAATTATACAGATAGTTCTGTTATGGCTTTTCTAGCTGCCAAACACTCTGAACTCCACTGTAGAGGCCTCTCTGCAGACTGGCACCATAGCTCAGAGTGAATGTCTGCTGGTATGAACATACTGTAATATTGGTTTTAGATTAAATACCTGCTTTGTCCAGAAATCTAATACAGGTTTTCCAGGCCAATATGCAGAGACCCCAAGCATCCCCAACAAAAGAGGTGATGTTTTATTGTGCAAGACACGCAATTTAAAACTCATAGTGGCAGATTTATAGTTTTCACAGCATAGGATCAGGCTAGTGAAGCAAAGAGCTATAGTCCACTTCTTTGACTAGCACTTTATTTTTACACCATGTTGGTAGGGGAAGTGCTGTAGCTACCAGGACAGGTGGATCCAGGCTTTTGTAGTCATTGCACTCTTATCCCTTCCCCCTTAGCACAATGTTGGCCTCTCTCCTTCCCTCTTAGCTTCCCAAGGTGTAATTTTTGAGGGTGTGTATCACTCCTGTCAAAGAAAACTTGTAATCTGTTGCCATAAAATCATTCTTGAAGGTCTAACACATAGTGGATTTATTCCAGATAGTCCTAAAGAGTCACAAGAGCAAACTACTAGCACAGCAGAAATGCAACTTGTAATACCTTGTTGGGTGACTTTAGGCAGGTTACTTTATCTGCCTGAGTCTCAGGTTCCCCATCTGTTAAAGAATAGTGCTTTGTAAAAGTACTTTAAGATCTGCTGATGAAAACTATTTTCATGCTTTCTTTTGCGGCTGTGAACACTTTTCATGTGGGAAATCCTGCATAGTTATACATGTATTCATCACAAAAATGGCAAAAAAGAAAAGAAGTTCCAAAGAGCGATGCATTTTTTTTATTACTGGTAGTGTATGTTGGTTAGAGAAGATTAGAATCTGATATTTTCAAAAATAAATAAAAATAAAAGGGATTATTTAAGAAGCTTGTTTTCAAAGACTACAACTAACAGCAAGTCTGTGTGTTTTGAACAGTTTATTTGTTAGAAAATATTCTGAACCCATTGGACTGCTGCTGCTTCGAAGCAGTGTGGAAACTTAATTAAAAGTTCAAGGGAGAAAAGAGGATGGTGAGATTTTTATAACCATAGGCTGATATTTTTGAAAAGCATTATCATGTTTTTTGATATGTAGAGGACTTGTAAAAGTGCAGGGTTGGAAGGTAAAACTGCCTTCTTGTTCGCTGCCAGGATTCACCTGTAGGTTCCTGGATTCTGGGATTTCACTGTTCTCAGAATAATGTCCTGAACATTTCAGCTGCAAGGATCATACATTTCTGAGTATATTAAAAGGGCTGGGTTAATGTGACTAAAAAATGAGCTATAAATCTTTAAAATTTTCCTAGATAAATCTGCGAGTTCTATCACCAAAAGACTTCCATTTGTTTCTTTTGCATGTAGATATATTATTACATGTATTTCCCATTACAAAAGCATTGCATTTCAATGTTTCATATTCAGTTTTATAAATAATTACCTTTTGCATGCTTATCTTGAAATCAGTATTGGTCCTTAAAGTACCTTTCCTTTCCTAGTTGCGCCTTGTATTGCTGTGTGAATTTGGGGTACTTTGTTGTGTGCGCTGCTTGATTACTCTCCATTCTTTTGATATGGCAAGTGTGCCAGAAAATAGGGGGTTTTGGTAGGCATCCTAATTCCCCTGTTTCTTAGGGGAATACAAGGAACTATTGCTAGAGCCTCTGATCACAGAGGGGAGAGGAGAAGCTGGGAGAAGAACTAGCTTATGTTCAAGTCTTACTCCTATAAGTACATGCATGCAAAAGCTCAGCCACTTGAACTTTGGGGAATTTGAGTCTGACCTTGAGCACAGCTTCCGAAGGCTACAGAGAGGTGGCCTTTGGTGATGGAAGGGAAATTTGAAAGCTAGCTCCACAGTGCTCCAGGCGCATGGCGTTGAATGGTGCTAGGCTAAGCTATCCCAATGCAGATGGCAATATGATGGTGTAGAGAGGTTTGGGAAGCCTTTCCTTATGTGCTTGACACCTCACTCTTACGAACACCTCTGATTTTTACAATGAACAACAAGTAATATTTCTCAGAGCCTCCACCTCCTGTCTTATTGTAAGAATTTCAGCCTTCGTTTAAAACAAAGCTTTCACTCTTCTGAGTTACAGGAGAAAAACTTGGAAACGTAGGCCCAGCTGTCAAAGCGCCAACCACTTGTCACTTGTAATTTCTCTACCTAAATATGTTAGAGAAAATAGTATTATTTAGACCTGTCTGGGTAGTGCGTTCATGTGCCACTGCACTACTTTGGTTACTGAGGTGTCCTTTTGTTTCCACACATTAAATAATGTGTTACTCATCAATTTTTGACCTCACCAAGATGAAGAATTAGTCAGATTGATGTGTGTATAAGTGGCTCATGACTATGTTCCTTCCTTGGGTCAAACAAGACAAATTTTAGATCTTAAGCGCACAGCTAAATTTACCCAGTTCTGCATACTTGATTTGGCAAAACCATATGGACTTTTTGATACATTCCTCGGATCTCTTCTGAATCAGTTTCAAAAGTCTATATTCATGAATTGTACCCACTGTTCAGTAGGAGGTGTAGAAGAACAACGCCTATTTTAGGCGGAAGATTTCCTGTGAACGTACTTGTCTCGGACCAGCTCTACCCTGAAGCTGCAGTCTGAAATTGTTGAAGGGGCCAGTCCTGTCCTCCCACCTGTGCCTAGCCACATTCCCGCACCTCCCTTGGCTGGGGGGGGGTGGGGGTCCCCCAGCCGTACAGTGGATCAGCTCAGGGATGTAATTTTCTCTCTCTGTCCTTCAGGCTGAGCTTTCTGGAGCGGAGCTCTTGGGTCTGATCCAGAGTCCCCTCTGCTGCAGGGAAAGTGGTGAGAATGTGCAGTTGGAGATGAAAAGAAGGACTGGAGGCAACAAGGGGGGGTCTCTGGTCAGCTTTAGCTAACCGTGCGATTGCACTTCGGTTTTTGCTGTGGGTTGATACAGAAAAATGGAAAATTCCCTTTTAACCTGTTAGGCAGGATTTCCACAGGAAAAAATGTATTTGCTAAACACAAGCTGTGAAGCAGCTGACGGATCAATCCCCAGTGATATGCCTGAAAATCGTCCTGCGGGATATTAGATGTTTAAAGCATATCCTGTTCCCTGAGCAGTTTGCCCTGAGGATGAAAGCTGGAGATGTCTTTCTGCATTGCTGGTTGAGATTCCAGTGCGACTGAAGCACAAAGCAGGCTCACCCCTGCCTCCACCAAGCTGCAGAAGCCCAGGGGGAGCCTGTAGCATGTATCCGAGGCAGCGGATGTCTTCGTCAATAAAATGCTGCTTTTTTCTCTGAATGCACAGGTCCTGATAAGTAAGGGTGCAGTAATAGGAGTTTGACAGGGGAGGAACTATGATCTGTTTTAAAAAAATACATTTGAGAATAATATTAGCCTCCTTTATATTTCAGATATAACAACTGCATAAATTGCCTTGTAATTGTTTTTTTATACTTTTGAGAAATTTTAAAACTGTAAGTAGTTTTTTTTGCTTCTGTCAGTGGGCTTAAGAATAGATTATTTGTACCTGAAAGGAGGGAGCTCAGCCCAGAAGGTATGAAATAGAGGGCTGCTAGAACTCACCGTAAGGTCTTACATTAGAGCGAAGACAATCCAAAAATTAGCTGATGTAAAAAAAATACATATATATGTAGAGTCATCTTTTCTTCTCCTGTTCCCCTGACCATGTGATCCTGGTGCAGGCTCTGTGGCTCGCTTGCCCTGTGGTGAGCTGATTCAGGGAGCTAAATTGGCAGAAAACTACTTGCTGTTTTTTGTATAGTTAGTTCTTTGCTGTCTCATTTTCTGCACTGATTCACCACAAAGTGAGACAAACTCCAAAGCCAAGAGAGGAGCAGCAGAGTGTGGGCAGAACAGCAAGGGGAGCCAGCAGGACACCACCTTTCAGTTGCAGCTAGCTTTTAGATTGACTTAACTCTAATCTAAAATCTCCTTCTTAAAATTTTAGAGTGAGTTAAAGCCATTTTTTAATTTTGGGTGATAGCATGAATCTGTGAAAATACAAGTTTCTTCATCAGCTAATTGTTCACATAAGTATGGAAAGTCTAACTGAACTTCTGGGGGTTTAAGTTTGGATATACTTATGCATGCACCTGTGTTTTGGCAGGGTTTGTAAGAACATCAGTATACAGGAATTCTTTTTTAGAAATAAAATCAGAATTGTCGGCATTTTTTCAGATCACTGCCTAAACTGAAAATATAGAAACAATTAACTTAGAATTAAATGCAACATTTTATTTCACATAAAATATTTTGGTTTGATCTTTTAAATATTTTCCAAGTTTCAGATCTCCTCTGCTCTGCTATAAAATTCAATCTGAACTTGCAAATACTTTGTTTACTCCAGAATAATTTTTTGGGGATATAAGCTATGCATTTTTGCTGCCAGCTATAGCTTCTAATGCAGGCTTATGAAGCTAGGCCACTTCTCCTACCATACGCTCTCAGTGAGTCAGGGCTGCGGGTGGAACTTGAGTTTTGTCATTGCCCAGAATAAAACCACATTGCTTTACTAGAGCAGAAAACTTAAGAGCATCATTTTTTATCATGAAAAGTGAAAAACAGTGGTTCAGCATTTTCATATTTTTGTATTGCTGACATTTCCTCATCTTTCAAATTAAAAATATTCAGTGCACACATCAGTTTAAAAGCACCGAAACCCATCAAAATACAGCTTGATATCTCAGTGTGCTGAGAGCTTTGGCCTTATCCAAGAAGACACCAAGACACTTAACCATGTTAGTCATCACAGCGGTTTCAAAAGTGCATGCTTGTTGCTTTGCGGGTTCAAACCCAAAGAAAGCTAAACTTGCAGAAGATCACGGAGAAGTCTAATATCCGGTTGGCTGAACTGACAAATTTTCTGGAAACTCCCCGAAAATCTGGGCTAAAATTATTTCTTTTTGATGCTGAAATCACAGCTGTGACAAATATCCAGCCTTATCTATGATTCATGTGTTCTCTCAGAATGGGAAGTGTTAGAGTAGCACAATTTAGTAACTTTTGTTTACTTCCCCCTAGTTCAGCATTTCTAATTTAACATGTTTTCTCTGGAGTAGGTTATCTACAGAACAAACCCATTATTACCTGTCTATATCTTTGCCATTTGTTCAACCATTCTCTGCTGCCTAGTTATGAAATATTCAGCTTCCTCTAATGTGACCAAGCAGGGAGAAAATTTTCTGTATTAAATGTTGCAGAATTCATTTACAATCTCGTATCTTTTTTACATACAGAGCATTTTCTTGTTTCCAAACATACCCCAATTTACCTGCAAAATGGAATTACTATCCTTCTCTCTCTGTTTGCAGTTGCAACATTTCTTTAAACCTGGTGACCCCCATCTCTGCGTGCCCAGCTCCCAGAAGGTAAGACAGTGCTGGACACTTCCAGTTGTGCGTTGTAGGCTTTCAAGTCTCAGTTCTGCTCTCCACTGATACAGAAAGAGGGGCTGAGGCCTGTTTTCCTATTGTGCCCGCTTGTCCCTTACCGTTTGGGTTAGGAGCACATTATTCATGTAAAGCTCTGTGCCCTGCTAATAGCTTAATTTGCAAACTTTTCCTTTTATCAAAGCACCTAACCCCAGTTTGGTGCACACTTGAAAGTTGTGCTTCCTGTAATCTTTTGCCTTTTGGTTCCTTTTAAAACGTTTCAACGTATTGGAAACTAAAGATTGGTTTCCTGCATGTAATAGTTGTTTCTTTGGTGATATGCTTTTGGTTTGTGTTTGAGAAAGAAAACCTGGTGGTCTTTCATGCAATTAAATTCAGAGTAGCTGTGGGGATCTTGAAATGAAAATATATTTCACTGCAAAAATGTCATCCTAACCAGTCACTTCACATGAACGCTTGCTGTTCTCTCCGTTGGTATAACATAATGTGTATTTTAAAGCTGAGATTTTTCTTTTCTGTCTACCCTCATGGTCATTAGAAAATTGTAAATGAAACCTCGTTATGTTGAACAGCTGGTAGTTGTATTTAAAAATCTCATGTTAAAGCAAGTGAATTAACTAAGTAACAAAGTTAAAATCTGTACACTGAGAGGCCAAAGTGGTAACAGAGCGACTCATGTCTTAGCAGGAACAGCTGAATACGAGTGAAAATATGTCTAGGAAGAAAATTGAGTTTTGCTTGCATATTGTTCTCATAAGCATGACTTATTTTAATAACTTGCCAAACCTATGCTGTTAAAAGTCATATGGTACCACTTGTAAGAGATTTCTAAAAATGATGTGCATTAGAGGGATTTTCTTGAATTAGAGCAAATTTTGTTCTCCTGCTTACAGCACTGTAATTTCATTTAAGTGAATGCACTTCACAGTGGAGTAAAATGCAGTTCATAGTATTTAACTGAGGTATTAGCAAAAAGAACAAATCTGTGGCTGGTTTTATGCGGAATGTATCTTTTATGTGATAAGAGGAAAGGAAAATGAATTATTTTCAAAAGGGCAGTTTATAAATGTCAGTCCTTCTAGTGGAATATTGAAAAGCTCAATCAGAGATGAAAGATTCAGATATTTGCTTTTATCTGTGATGCCTCAACCCTGCGCTTCGTAGGGTTCCCCTTGGTGAAAGATTTTTAGGAGGGCATCATCGTCCCGAGCAGTGAGACTGGGAGCTCTGCCTGCCCATTCCGGTTGTCATCCTCGACCAGAGGAGAATCTGGCTCCACGCTCTCTCGTTCCGATGTGGAATTTGAAGCTGCTTAGAAAATATGTTATTCTACATTTGACTTCCCTTTTTTAGGTACTACAAACTGTTTTTTTACATGAATTTTCATGGACATTTTAGATGAATTTAGATTTTTAAGGGGAAGCTTTCAAGGCAACTTACTATTTTATGAGCCAAAATCAATTTGAAACTAGTTGCAAGTAGAATGGCTGAAATCACATGACACTTTTCAAGTCAAAGATAGCTCCCATTTGTTCAAGAAATGCTTTCATGTGGTTTCTCAAGGGGAATAGTAACTTCTTATGAACTGTTTAGAAGTGACCCAGTGTCAAAGTGGCTGGTGGCAAAGTTCCATTATTTCAGCCTCCAAACACGTTTTCCAGCTAAAGTAAATATGTGTTGGTGATGAGTAAAACACCTTTGTAAGAGGTGGGTTGAACAGGAGGTTTTAAAGGTTGGGAGTTTAATATAATCTACAGATGATTTCCCCAGCACAACTTCCTCTGCTACAGCTTAGTGAGGTGGGAAGAATTAGTAGGTAGAGTAGCAGGTTGCCTGTGAAAACTTCTCATGCTATAGTATATAGTGATGAATTGAGTCAAGAAGGAGGGAAGCACTACAGAGTCTCTGGCCAGCCTTGGGCTGTAGAGCTCAGGACTCTTCATGGGGCTGCTGCCTTCCCCAGCTGCTCAAATACTTCTCCGGTTGCACCAGGCCCCCAGAGTTTGAAGTTACAGAGGTAAGTAAAAAGCTGTGGCTGTCTCATTCTCTGCACACACCGATGCTATGTGCTGTGCTCTTTGTGGCACAGACCATTATCTCTTGGTTTTTGTTTGTCTTGGAGGGTCTTGTTAATTTTTATTTTTGTAGTTTGTTGTACTTTAAATAAAATGACATAAACTTTCACAATAGTTTTTACTTCTGGTCCCTAGGTATTTGGTATTCATGAGGTTTAAGGAGATTTCCAGTATACTTCTAACAGGCTTAACTTCCGTTGTATGGGTGGTGACCACTTTTTGAAAATCAAGCCGGATATGGCATCCTTACTCAAACACCCTAAATCCTTAGCTAACGTGACTAGATAAGGAAGTGACATTAGAGTTGAGTCTAAAATCACTCAGCCAAAAAAAAGAATGCCTTAATTTATCACATCGTGCACAATGTAATCAGAATAACATGGATCCTTTTGTTCATATACAAATCGCAATGTCTGTATGATTACATGGAGAACGTAATTTGTTTTTTCATTGATAAAACCCATAAAGATTTCAGATACCATATTAGGGCTCATCACTTTCAATTAGCTTTTACCATTACATTGAAGTCTACTGAAAATGGCTAATTGTTCTGTGTGTAAAGAGCAGATCAAATAACCCAAATAATCCCATAGAAACAGTGGAGACCTGCACGTTCTCCATAGGTCTACAAGACCAGTGGTTAACAGATTGGGCTCTGGGAACTGTTGTGCTAATGATGCTCCTAAGGTCAGTATCAAAATAATAAGCTAGGTGTGGTGGATTTAGATTCTCTCTCTGCTTTTTCTTCTAACAATCCAAGAAATGCTTTTTTTGTGTATGTAAATGAGCATTTTTTCACGTTTTAAATGTTGGGGTATTAATCAGTCACTGATATCATTATGATTACTTTGCTCGTGTCAGCCTTTAATACATTTTTAGACAAGCTTTTCTTCAAAATACTGTCAGTGGTTTGTCTGTCAGCTGTAAGGTGGGCAGGAGATGGCATCTGCTGTGTCTGATTCTGGACTAACAGTGTCTGAATGGCCAGAGGCAGCCCAGGCGTGGGGGATGACTGATGAGCTCCCATTTAAGCCTTTTTACCAGTGACAGTAGTAATTTGTGTATTTCTTTTCTTTTCCAGCCATCAGTTCTCATTAAGCTGATAGAAACTCATATCTGTGAGATGTCTACCTGGCTTTCCGATTTGATTAAAATTGGTCAAAAAGTTATTGGACAAAGGAAAGATGGACAGTGTGATCACATAACTCTTTTTCATTAGCAATTGAAGCCAAGAATGCTGCATTATAAAACTATGTCATACATTGGTGGGAGATATTTCTATCTCTTATAAAGCATTTGTCTAGTCCATATTTGCAATTAATGGCAGCCATATAAGCTATAAACATTACCAGTAGTTTGCAGTGATATTTTACATCACCTGAAAACCAGTGATGGAAAATGAGGAGCAGCATCTTGCAGAAGTAACAGATTCTGAGAGGAATAGGAACAATGTGAAAATGGTAAGGCCCAAATGTTAGCAAGGCTACTACATTTGGAAGACATTAGGTAGTTTTTGTACTATTTTATGCACGGAGCCTCCTAATAGTTATTTCTCATGGATCTGCAGAATACGAAAGACTTTAGGTTAAAGGGATAGTAATGAATCATTTATGAGATATTATCTACGAAGATGGATTGGTTCCATCTGTTACAGTAATAAAAATAATAATGCTTAGCAATTACATAAATGCTTTACAGGTTTCCAGTGTGCATCACAAACATTAATCTAAGATCTAGCCCATAGCACAGTTTTTAAGAGCTTGTAAAATGGCTTCAGCTGATACATATTGGTTTATTTATTTATTTTTAACAAGGAAATTTGTTGTAATAGAGTTTTTAAACTGGTTTAGAAAATTGAGTTGTAGCTCCTTGGTCTAAGACACTATATGAAGATAGCCACAAAATTAGCTTCTTTTCCTTCTGTTAATTTAAGTTGCTGCAAATGTCCAGGAAAAATACAGCTCTACAGGCAGGTGTTCATTAACATACAAATGATAGAAAAGTATTCCAAGATGCAGTACTCGCATTATCTCTCAGTTATTTGTTAATCTCATTTTTTGTGTCTTGTAAGCAGCTCACTGATTGAAGGCCAATGTATTCTGAAGCAGAGTACAGTCTGACAGAAGTTATGCTATACCCATGTGTTATATTTCAGTATATAGGATCATGTTACCTGAAAGAAATAACTGCTTTTGTTCAATCCAGGAAGAAATTGGATATACGAAGTAGTGGTTTCCCATAAAACATGTTTTAGATGCAGCCTAATTTACGTAACAGAATGAGTATTAGATGTAATTTTTTTCTGTTTGGTTTTTAATTTGAGTTCTTGAAAAAGAAGCAATGATAACTTTAGGCAAAAAAAAATTTTAATGTCTATTGAGATTGTTTGATGTGCACCCTAGCAGACAAAGGTGTGGTAAAATAGACAAGATTTATAGTAAATGCAATTTAATAAATAGCTATCCCTACTGATATTTTGAGCATGTCTATAGGCTATATGAATATATAGATCAATACATACTATTACGCTTGGGGCAAGTACATATGTAAGGGTGTCTTGAAGTTGGCTTCTTTGCAGCGTAACCCGTGACCTTGAAAGACAAGGTGCCGTGTAAGCTATTGCTTTGTAAATCTGTTTATCTATATACGTCATAGATTAGACATGGGCTTTGCAATACGACTTGACTGAAACAAGTGACATTAATTCCATTAACTGTGGTCAAAAGTAGTGTATGTATTGACAATTTGAATGGGGTGGATTACGTATCTTGACCTACCAAATATTTGGTTTGGAAACATTTAACGCATTAGATTATGCTAGGTAATAGAAAGGTTTTAATACAACTAAAACATCCGTTTGCCAAAACAAGATATAATTTCCTTAAGCAATATTCTGTTAATTTATATATAATGAGATTAATTAAAACAGATGGGAAAAAAAAATCCACTGATACACAGAGAAAATGATGGGTTCCGTTTAGTCATACCCCAGTGCTGATAATCATTTATGAAATAGAGCAACAGTTTGTTATCAGTGCTAACTCTACCCTTTTAATCATCAATGACCTGGAAAGCAGTTCTCTAGTCTCATTATCCAGGCTATCTGGGTTACTGTTACGAAGCATAAACTGTACACGGAGGAAGCAATTAGCAGTGCAAATCAATCTTGCTTGGTAACTCCCAGATGCTGCTTGGCGTGCTCTGCTGCCCAGCCTGTCCGAAGCTTCCCGTGCTGCCTCCTGCTCCGTGCTGCGGCCATTCTCGTGTCCTCACCTGGATATCCCTGTGGGTATCCAGCTCCCCTCCAGCCCTTCTCTCAGGAGGCATCGCTGCTGAAGCATCTTCTGTCTGACTGTCTTCGGGGTTACCCATCTGACAGCTGGTATAAGGCAGCCGTAATGTTAAAAAGCCTCTCTGTTAGTGTGTGCTGGTTCCTTGGTTCTTTGCTGGACGGCAGTGCCTGCCTATTCACAGCTGCCAACTTATGGCTAAAATAAATTTTCTTGTAACACACTTTTCCCTCCCTGCTTCCTCCAAAGCGTGAAGTACATGGTAGAAATCCCTTACTGTAAGTGTACATCAGCAGGTTTCCTCAGCCGTTGGAGAAGGATGATAATCCTCCAAACTGCTATGGAAAACTGGCCAGAAATCTACCTGAATGGAGGATGGAGCTCCCATGGTGTGAACATTGTGATGTATTTTTCATATCACACTGATAAGAGTTAAATTTCTGTGGTATTCCTCTAAACTGGCTTTGTTTCATACAGTAGGGCATCAGGATAAAAGCTTTCAAGTTGGTGGTGCACAAGAGCTTTGACAAACCAGTTCCAGCTAATCTTGCTTTGAGGTGGTTAGATCTCCTGGCCCCAGAAGTCTGCCCTGTTTTTCTGCCAGAGCTCACCAGCCCATGCCAGGACTGGCAGGAAGGAAAACGTGCTTCTGTCATAACTGAGTCTTGGCTCAAACCCACTCTCATCAGCAATTTAAACCAAGATGCCACTCTGTGAACAGGGTTAGCTGAGACATCACACACCACCTGGTTTTTTGCCTCTCTTGGAGGTGTTGTGCCTCCCAGAGGGTAGCCAGGTGGATGATTAGAAGTCATAATAGTAAACTGCTACTGCAAGGTTTCCCAGATGCCTTGTTTCAGGTAACCATCATCTGCAAAATCTGTAGTTAGGCTGGTAAATAATTGGTTTGGTATTTATTTTTGTTCTATTCTTTCTTTCCTTAAAAACTGGTAATTATAGCTAAGAGTATTGTCCCAAAGTTCCAAAATAAGTCACCAAATTTTCCTGAGAAAATGGTCCTAGGCTGTTGCTACTCAGATGGGATCTCAGCATATAACAGGGTTTTAGAACATTTTTAAAAAATGAGCTACTAAATACCAATACTGTTTGTCTAGAATATATAAGTAACTAGCTGTGTTACACAGCAGGATGATATGCAGAGCTGAGCTGCAACATAGCATAATATATTAGGTTGTTTATCTTGTAATAATGGCATGATAATTGTGATAACATCAGAAACTACTATGATTCTTTGCTGAGAAATTGCTTGTTACCATCCTCTTGTTTCAATATGCCTGTGATAGTTCTGAAGTTATTTACAGGACTATTTGGAGGCTTCCCCTTATTTAACCTTCCAGATTCTACTTTAAAAAAACAAAAAAATCTTGTGTGTATGTGTGGGAAATTCTTGGTTATATCTTACCTGTGCTGAGTTGCCTTTTTTCTATCTTCCCGGTGTTTTGCAGACGCGTGTAATATTGAGCAGGTTTTTTTCTCTTTTTAGTGTCTTATAAAGATCCAGTACCTGGTCTTGTAAAATGTGATTGCGGGGGAAAAAAGGTATTAATGACTAATAGGAAATAATCTGTGGTTAACACAGCTCATCCCTTTCTTTTTTCCTCTGTCATGATCAGAGTGTATGCTCTATTTGTTGCTGCTGAATGTTGGATTACCCAACTGCAGTGTTTTGAGTTGATCGAAAAAATGGTTTGTTAACCGCCTTGTGTCTGAGTAAAGAAGAGATGGTCTACTTTAGTGGAATTTCCTGCGAAGATGAATCCCACCTAGGAGGTATCTCTCCTCTGGTCCCAAGAGCTCCAAAATATAGAGTGTTCATCCAGCAGCAACCGAAATGTTTCTCCAGCTTGAGAACTTTGAAACGTCAGTCCTCATTGCTGACATTTTGCAGTGTGTTTGGAAGGCAAGAAAGTCTAGTTTTGGGAAGATAAAGCTGGAAACAAATTCCAAAGTATCTGTTTTGCTCCTGCCTATGTCCTTAGGAGATGGTATCTCAGGTTATTAGGTCATAAATTATTAGAAGCCTGAAGACAAGCTCCAGGGACACCCCACAGGCAACCAGTTGGCCAGTATTTTCCATATCATGAAGACAGAAGCGACTGTCTTCTCATTGTGATCTTGAGCTTCAAGTGGAGCAATGATAATTACTTATCACAGAGGGACAACTTCCTTTTGTTTTTATTAGTAGGCATCCACAGAGAATTAGGTTATAACTACAAAAGAGAAATTATCTCTATATCCTTCTGTGCTTTGCAACATTTCAGTGATGTTGTAGTTTACTTAATCTAACTGTATGGTATGCTCATGTGGAAAGTGTGGAAATTGAGGTGAAGGAAGGATCACAAAATGACATTAGAATTGGTGTCGAACTCCAAGCTCCCCAGCTTCTACTTTCTTCCTTCAATTGACATTGCCAAGAGAAAGCATAATGGAAGTTACTGACATGATAGAAGTCTCCATTAGATTCTCCCTCGAAAATCAAAATAGGGTCATTGGGAGAATAACCTTTCGAACATAAAATGTTAATGACTGCTGAGGTCTGGACAGGACAGATATGCTCCATTTACACAGCCTTAGCTTCAGGTTAGCAGAAGTATATGAAACATAGGCAGCTACAAAATAACCCATTACCTCATGGAAACAAAAATGTCCCATACCTTCAAAATTTCATTTAAAGTTCATCAGTGTTAAGGACAGACCTTTAAAAATGTTTCCAGAATATTCTTACCATTATCAGTGATATCATTTGACCAGATTTACAATCGTGTAACGAAGACTAGTACAAATGGCTATTAGGAAATTATTCATCAGGGAAAGGGAGTGTTGTGGTTTGGAGTGTGAGGTTGGCTGATTTTATTTTAGACAATAACATTTCAGCTTGAGAATTGTGATCTTTGACTCTCTGTGCTATGTGACTGGTCACACAAGTCTTGTTTCTCCTCCGTGGAGGAGACAGGATGACTTGAACTCTTTATGAATAAAGAATAGTGAATACTGCGGTGTAGGTGTGGGCAAGGTTAATCATATTTGCACAGTGTGGGAATCCATGTAAAGAAAAACCAAGTCTATTTGCTTGTGTATTTGTCAGTAGTGTTTAATAAGTGTAGAAGTACATTGACTGGGAGTTTGTAATTTGTGCAAAGGTTTTTAACCTAATTGGCCTGAATATTTTCTGGATGTCTGTCCTAACTGCTGTTGAATACTGGCACTTCTTAAAGTCATGACTACTAGTGAGCCTGCGGTGATAGACTGGCTACAAGAATTGTATTAGTGAAGGGCTTTGAAGGAATCTGTATATTAAAAGGGAAGTTCGTCCTTTGACAAGTGTTTTTAGATATTTCTTGAGCCTTTCTGTTTTTTTGGTTTTGGTTCCCCCCCCCAAATGAACATATGTATAAAACATGGAGTGACCGAAGGGGCAGACTCATTTCCAGAATGTATTTATGATGTAGCAGGACTGAAAGAGAAGTGAGTTTTGGTAGTGCATGCTCAACAACAACCATGAGACTTTACATTCTGATAAAAATCAGTGGAGGCTGCAATGGACACTGAAGCCAGAAATTATCGTGGTAATTTGGCTGCCTGCCATTCTTTTACTGTCTTTTGCTAATTTATGTATGGTATTGCATGGTGGTTGTTCAGAAAATAGACAACTTCATGAATGGTGTCTTCTATTACAAATGTAACTGTCAGATTTTATTTAGTTTCCTTAATTATAATGCTTACCCCTGATATTCACATGACAAACACTGTGACCTGTAGTGCCTATCTATTGGGTTAGGAGAAGCAAAAGGAGTCTTTCTTGTACGTGTTTAGGCTTATTTGAATATGTTTCCCTTGAGGGGAAATCCCACATTCATACAGGTCCCAGATAAAACCTCTCATTTCATTTCCCATAAGAGAGGCAGTGAAGGCAACAGCAGTTAGTCCCTGAAGAGCGAGCTGTAGCAGTTTCCTGCTTGATGACTGTCAGTGCTAATGCTGGGTGCTAAAATAAATGCTCCACAGTACATTTAAGTTGAAAACACAGCATTATAAAGCTGTTTGAGGTAGTTAGCGGTATCAAGGCAACTTTCTAAGAGAATTAAATGAAAGAGTCAAGAGTAAAACATCCATTCAGGGGTGCACTGTGGCGTGGGTGTAGGGAGGGACAGATGGAAAGGGTAAAACCGGCTGAAAGGAAGATAAATGTTCCCAGCAAAATGGCTCAATGTGTTTTCAAAGAACAAAAGTGGAAACCCACGTTGGATATATAACTTAATTTATGAAATTTTAAATTGTTATATAATTGGAGCTTTACCATGACATTAACAATGTAAAACTTAATGTTTCACGGGCTTTATCACCTGAATGGTGTATATGCCCCGCTTCTGCATAACACCGACTAATTTTGCCGTTACGCTTTGCTAATTTCTTCATTTCTAGTGAGTTTGGTTTTTAAATATCTGCCAACTCTGTGAATTCCAACAAGCATTGGCATGAGTAATGAGTCAAATGTTAGAGCAGCATTATTCTTTGACAGTTCTAAAAGGATTATATAACTAGAATTTTAAATAGTATTTTTGAAATGTGTAATTTAAAAGGTCCTCGTGTTCTGTAAATGGTTTAATTTTTCATACCATTTAATTGACATTGCAAAAGAATCATTAAGTCAATGATGATTAAACCAGCACTTTTATGGCTCAAACTCTCTTTTTGGAGAAATTTAGTCCTCATGAAAGAGATATATCTATATATTTTGAGGATGCTGCAACAGAAGCAGGGACTGAATAGGCTTTTCAATAAATCTCTGCCATTGCATCTAACCTGGAACCCCCTTCTAGTCAATCTGAGGCCAAGGCACCTCTAGAGTCAACACTGGATATTGTGGAAAAATTCTGTTGTGCCTTTACAACATGACACTCACTTGAGAAGGAGAGAGTTATTTCACCCATGTGGTTTCAGCCCAATTTGAACCAGATTCTGAAGAAGTGAGAATGTAATTAAGTGTAGTCTCATGTTGATATTAAGCTGCTTAATTTTCTGTATAGTAAACTGCGCTCATTAAAAACAAGTAATGAAGTTTTGCCTGGTTTTGTGTTGTTAAGTTTCAAAACTCTGCATACCTGAGACAGTTGCTGCAGATTTATGTATTTTTTCTTATTTTGTAAGAACTCTTCACTGTATTGCGTCGACAGATTTTTTTTTTTTAACTAAAAAGTATAATACTCATATATAAGGTAAGTCCTGAAATAGGAAAAGAAAGGAATAGTACCTAGAAGTACCAATTCCCCTAAACAGTGTGTATGTTAGAGCATATAGTGATTTTTATTCCTTCTGAAGCTGGCTAGACTACATTATCCCATCCTGTATAAAAGAGGAATGGTATCATTACAGACTCAACTGGATTAGTCTTATCTAAAATCTTGTAGTACATTTAAATGTGGTTGCTGGATACTTCTGTTTTAGTTCTGTCGAAGAGTTTCTGTGTAAGATGTGAGCTTTATTGAAAATAAAATATTTTAAAAATTCCAAATTATGGGTAACATCAGTAGAGCAAGTTATGTAAAAGTAATAAAGGTGGTCAGAAATTAAGGAATGGTAAGTATTAATATATCAGGTCAGGAAATAGTGTTACTCCATCCAACAGGGTTGGTGATAAGAGGGAATTGAGATAGGATGGGATTACAATAAAAATGAAACCTACAAAGTTAGGAATTGCTCAGAGAAGATAAATGGAAGTAGGAACAGATTGTCTAGGAACAGAATATAACTGATGTCCCAGTTCGAAAATTCACTCTACATTTGTATGATGTAGAGTTAATGACCATATTTTCAATTTTATTATATTAAGTTCCCTTAAATAATATCTCTATTAAAAGGCCCGTTCAGCCTAAACTTAAAAATTCACTAAACTAAAGGTAAAAAATTATCAGAGAGAGGAGAAAAATACCCTCCAGAATATGATTATGAAATATAAATTAGCCAACAAAATAAGCTTCTATATCTAAGTTCTCAAACCTCTCAATGGAACAATTTAGCAAAAGCTTGGAAAAATGTATGCCTCGCGGCATTTTTCTGATGATCAGTCAATTTGAATGGTACTGAACATGACACTGTTCCTCTCCTGAAAGAAAAAAAAAAAACCCAGGAGCTCGTCCACCCACATCTCTGTAGCTGAAGGTTTGCCACTAAGTATCGTGGTCATTGATGATAAAGAAATTTTCCAGACCTAGCAAAGTTTCTGTAGAACTTAGGAGTTCCCATGCCACATTTGTTCAGCCTGTGTCATTAGCAGTAATAATAAAGAAAAATCACTGGCTCCAAATACACAGACTGTTCCCAGATCCACACACAGAAACATATAAATCTGGACTAAATGTCAGCACTTAAAAGGTAAAAAGGCTAATTGCAACTAAAGCAAATTAGTCCTTCCCCTAAAGATAAGGAAACCAGATCCTGTATATCTCTCTCATCCCCAGCCCCATGTCCCACTTAATCATGTTCCCTAATCCAGATTTCTTCTGAGTTACATCCCCTGCTTGCCCGCTTTTCAGAACTTCCTCTAAGTTTTCCTGCAGCCCTCTCCGCTCTTACCTTGCTCGTTGGCTGCTCCCGTGGGGGAGGCTGGGTGGGTCACAGCCACCAGAGGCTCCTCTCTGGGGACCTTCCCCATGGCAGATCCTGCAGGATTTTCCCCTCCAGGTGGTGCAGTGGGCGCTTCAGCAGCCCTTTATAGGTGCAGTAGGATCCTCCCTCACCTTCCTCGTCTTCAACTCGTTCATCTGAGCAGAAATTGGGAAACCACAGTAGTAAATTTCTGCAGCTGAAGCAAATTGAGAAAAAAAAGTAGAGGGGTATGCCTTTAGTTCAGTCATTTTGTTTTAGCACAAGAAAACAGATGAAAAGCCCTATAGATCAGTGTTTCAGTTAAGATGATTCTGTTGCCTTCATTGCAGACTTCACTGTCAGATGCATTTATTTTATGAGCCAGGACTTCGGCCAGTCTTGGTCAAAGCAGAGCTCTTCTGCCCTTCCACGTACACTTTGCAAGAGCAGATCTTTCAGCTGCCTCTTTGCTGATGCTCTGCTGGTGCAGTGCCAAACCGGCTGGGAGGCGTCTTCCTGTTCTACTTATATATGAAGCGTCGTAGCACTTATGGGAGGCCAAATAAATTTAAATAGTGGATCAATCTACAAAATCTTAATTTGTAACTTAAGTTATTTCTTTGGAGGGGAACAGATGAGTCCTTGCTAAAATGATAGGACTTTTTAAGCCTCTTTCCAGGCTGGTACCAACAAGGGAGGGAGACAGTTTGCAGAGCAGGTGAAGGATAGGATGTTTCCTGAACAGCTGAGGACAAGATATTACGCAGGGGATTTTTCTGTATATTGAAAAAGGCCCTTAATGTGATGTTCTGTTTGTAATATTTTCTTTGTCACTTGAAAAATCCATAACTTTCCCTGCTGAAATTTTCCCTCAGCTAACTTTATTCTTTCTTTCTCTTTACAAGAGTTTGTGACTGAAGTACTTCTATTTACTCTCCGGCTAATCCCTGCCTTTCCATGGGGGGCTGGTAAGCCTAACTTTTGAAATGTGGTCTATTTTAACTGTTTCGAGCAAATATAAGGAGCATATAAATGCAGAATATTTTAGTGCATTTTTTGCATCCAGAGTAACTGGCAATTATATCTGAGCTGGACTTCATTCTGGAGCAGCAGGAGCCTCAGGGCAGCAGTACCTTCTAAACATGGCTCTTGTCTGTCTGTGGTATTTGTCTTGCTCTGTAACAGTTGTCCTTGAATACAATTTTTAATGTGTTTATCTGGCAGCATTCCTTGTGCATCCATTGTCAATGTTTTATGAAGACTGAAAGATTCAGTAGTTGTGAAGAGCATTTTTAACAGTGCTAGGATTCAATGAATACTTCCCAGATCTGGAGTCTCACCATGAACCATGGCTCCTCACTGTATCTTTGTGGGGGTATAAAACCAATGAACCAACCAAAAAACATATAAAAGACTCCACTGGAAAAACTTGAACAATCCTTTGGAATGTGTCTGCAGACTCAGTTGTCCATCTCGGGGCTTTGGCTACTGCTCTTGTGGAGTCTTGCTCTTTTGCACATGGTGTAAGTATTTATCTGCCCTGTAAAGCTTTTTGAACAACCCAAAATCTCGTGTAGTGTGCTGCCATTTTAGGCAGATGCGGTTGCTTGAGTTTGCAGTGAGGAGATGATCCATTAGTTTTCTCTGCCTTATGTTGTAGCCCCTTATATAGTATCACATCTGGTGGAAACAGCTCATGTTAGTCTTATCTTCAGATGGCTTAATAGCTCTAATAACATGGCTACAAGGCCTTCAGGAGTGAAGCAGGATTTGGGAAAACAACCTTGACTCTTGCTATTACAAGAATGTTAGCAAGTTTTATGTTCTTTTTTTCTTTCCCTTTTAAATTTGTGCTGTATTTTGCTATTAGTAATTTATAATAAGTTGCTGTCTTGGAAGTGTTATTAAAAATACAACTTTCTTTTACTTTCCTTTAAGGTCCTGTAATGTCCAAATTATTTTCATTGACTTGGGTGTATGAGATGCTACTGAAAAATCTGACTTCCTTTTTTTTCCTTCTTTTTTTTTTTGTATTGTTTTGATATTTTATTTAACAGCTCAAGTTTGCTTCTATTTCTGCTTATCGAACCAGGAAAGCTTTATTTTAGCTCCATGATGAAAATTCTATATCTAAACACTTTTATTTAAGGGTTTTTTAGTAAAATGTTTGCTGGAAGAGAAATTTGAAATACAAGCACGTATGGCCTGCTTAGGATCTTATTTCAGCGTTGCTCAGAATACTTACAGAAGTAGATAGGGAGAGCAGGATGATAGAAATTTGGTGACCATTGACTTCCTGTCTCGCTGGGGCTGGTACATTAGCCCTTATCAAAGTTGGAAGAGCAGCTCCAACATAGCCATTGTAGGGATTGGATCAATACCTGGCAAAGAGCCTGAAGGTCAGATAAAGTACTTAGGCAGGCAGTATGCCAGGCTAAAGAGATGTCAAGAAAATCAATTAGATACTAAAGAAAGAGCAGCAAGCTAACTAAAAATCCAATCTTGAAAGGCTCTTTATATTTTGAAGTCAGCTTATTAGTGTTAGCTATATCTTTATCTCTCTAATAAAATTACGTTTGTTAAGCAATTAAAACCAGACTCAGGTCATACAAGGCTAGCACAAAACTGACTGTGAACACCTGTACAGTACTAGATTAGAAATAGCTACAAGTGGTGGAGATTAAATCAAACGGCTTTCAGGGTACAGCGTTACATAACTTGTGATTAATCTGCTCTCCTCCTCCCCATATTGATTACTTTACCCATGTGCATTTGGCATATATCTTGGATACTTTCTCCTCTGAGTGGTAATGGAAAGCATAGACTTTGTCTACTGGTGCCAGGTAGTTTACTTAATAAATTATAGCTGTCTGAAGTCAATAAATAGAAAAGAAATTCAGAGGGGTGGGTTGTCCCTTAGCTTTCCTCTCCCCTCCCCAAACCACGGCGACAGAAAGGAGCATATGTTTTACTAGGTTAGCAGTCGGAAACGCAATTGCTGCGAATAAGTGTGTTGCAGTAACACCTTTTGGTACCGAAGAGCCTTTGCTCTCGGCGTGGTCAAGTGCAGTAGGGAAGCTGCTCTCCTGCCTGGGCACAGGCGCCCTTCTCTGCTCTCCTCTGCAAAAAAGCACCCGATAAAGAAGAAATTCACCACACGTTGCTACCTGAAAAGAAACTCATGCTATTTGTTCCACACTGAATTTATTGGTAAAAATTCATAAATTAATTCCTGTCAGCTAATCAAGCTGCCCGAGGCTCGAGCATGTGAAGGTCTATAAGTCTGTAAGTACGATGCGTCTTTTCCCCAAGCAGCAAGTAGATCGCGCACAGCAGAGCAGGGTCCTTGCATCCTTGTTATGCATCGTGCCATTGCCGCGTTGTCCCTCTTAGCCAAGATGTGGTGTGCTGGCTCGTGTCCAGTCTTTATCTGATGCGAGTTGTAATCCTCAGAAATTGAAGCTGAAGTTGGTTAAAAAGAGGCAAATTCCAGCTAGAACAAAGGGGTGTGTGTGTGTTTTTTTGGCAGAGTACCCAACCATTCAAAACCGCCTGTATTGTTGTAGACTCTGTCACGAGACATCTTTGAGTAAAATTCTGGCCTTGGTGAAGTCACGGGCTTCGTCAGCTTTTCAGGGATAGGATTCCACCTCCATTGTGTATGATTGAAAATGTCAGTTAAATGTAGTTCATCTTGTTGCTTATATTGCTGTGTTCATCTGTGGACAAAATGTTTGATGGCACGTTGATTTTATTAGCATGCGTTTGGGTTGACTGCTAAATACCATTCTTTTCTCAGAAAGGAGTGGCACTACTTTCCACAAGGCTTTTGTTATTCGTACGCTCTCCTTTGACTGACAGTTTTGAACTTTGTTAGCCAGATGCTGAAAACATCATGCGGTTTGCATGCCCATACGTGTGGGTATGTGGATGTATATGCATGCACGTACATATCTCCTTTTCCATACATCACTGTGACAAATTCCTAGAACTGACATAATAATTCCTTTTTCATTTTGACTTTATGTGGAGACACAGAGTTCGATAAATATTAATGAAACAACAAAAACTGTCTGTACATAATTAATAAGGTTAATTTATTTTATTGAGTCTTACTGGATGACTGAGGAATCAGAATAAGGAAGTAAAATGGGCACAAATAATGACAGCAGGAAAGGGCTCAGGTTCTTTCTTCATTTGGTGCTCATTTTCCTGCTCAGATGTATTTTGTGATAACCTCAACCTACAGTTTCAGCGCATGCACCAGGCTTTAATTAATTTGAACCTTTTTGTTGCCAATGATCTCACTGACAAAATATTGTAGGAAATAAGTAGAGTAGGTCTTCTCATACCTACATTTTCTTTCCAAGTCCTTGGTCTCCTTGCCAGGACAAATCCATAACATTCTTGTCAGTATTCACTAAGATTATTTTTTTTACTTAAAACCAGATTTCATTGGCTGGCCTATAAATTAATTCAGTCCCAAAGGATATGAAATCTTTCAGAATTTGAAATGTTGCGTTTTGAAGTTTCAAAACCAGTAAACAAAATCAAGAAACTTCTATGACCGTATGCATTGCCAGTTTTGACCTGCATTGGACAAAACTCAAATGTCCAAATTTTACATGTATGAAGAAAAATGTCATTAAATCTTCCCTTCTATCTGCCTCTTCCAAAGATCTGTATATTTTCCATAGGACCAGCTTTATTTGATGGAGCTTTATTTTTAGGAAGCTGGTGAGGAACTCCACATATTTAACATACATATATACATATATATGTGTGTACGTGTTATCTAAAGAGTACTGCAAGTAGCAGACAAAATAGTAGCTTTGAAGAGATGATGTATGCACAGTAAATTAGGAAGATTTGTGTGAAATCCTTTGTACTGTTCTGGAGATGGAATGTAAATCTCTATAGAGAATGTAAGTTACCTATTATGGATATTAAACAGAAGCTAAGCCTTCAGTGTGAAATAGGGAGAAGGCAAGTAAACTAAGGATATGAATGTTCCTTTTTCGAACATTAATAGATACTCATGTCTTATTCAGACTGATTTGTAAACTTGTGTCAAGGATTTTTATAGATTTCAAGTGACTCCGAAGGCTAGAGATGTGATATAGTTACTACAGTTTTGATCTCTGCTTCATCCGTAAGCCCTGGACAGGACTAGAAGGTCCCACCTTACTGTCCCTTTTCTCTCCGATAAAATGTACTGTCTCCCTGATGGTGGGGAACACATACTGTGTTGTACATCGAGCTGTGTATTCAGCAGCCCAGGTCTACCTACGAATTGGTGATGGTTTAAGTTGCTGTGTCCAAATGACCTGGAGTGGCCGTTCAGCTGATTCCTCCAGGCGCACACCAATCCCATCTGCGGAGGGCAAAGGCAGATGACTGAGGTCCTTCACATCACTGGTCATGAATTACCAAAACCATTCAATCTTTCAGGTAACAGCTAGTTCTCCAGGTGTCTGTCCGTGACTATGGGGTCAGATAATGAGCTCCTTAAACTACAGTTTGGGAATTAATTTCTCGTATTTTCACAGCAAAACTGAACAGTGTCTAAATAGTGAAAATGTAAAACTCTGGTTCTCGTGGAAAACAGTCCTTGTTGCCTATGCGTATTTCATGAATGCAGTATCACTAAGAAATGTTTATTCTTTTCAGTGTTGTCGCTTTCCATAAAGGATATTTTTTTCTCTTTGCAAAGAAAACAGGTCTTTTAGGATTATAAAAATACAACAAAGTGAGAAAGTCTGTTCTGGCATGGGCAATCTGATTGCATCATCTTAAAGAGAATGCACAGATAACTGGGTTCTAGTCAACTATTACACTAAAAGTGTAACAACCCTTTCCAACCCAGCCTAGGACTAGTAGCAAGAAGTAAAACAGGAGATTACTGCATGTATTTGTGGTTTTCCAACTTGTATAAATGATTCTGCCAGTAAGTGTTTCAAAGCTAATTCAGTTTTTTTTGCAATTCTGTGAATGATTTGGGTGCTTTGACAGAAGAATTCACCAATTAAGAAACAAGCAAAAAGACTTTTAAATAAAACTTACCACATTTGTTCAAGTCATTGAAAAGCAGGAAATTACTGTTGCTCTCCAAAAAGCAGCTGTGTGTATACAGTGACATTTTATTTAATGATTCAAATTATAGCATAAATATACATTGTATTACTTGTTACTCTCATTTGTATTACAATACTGCAAAAGAGTCTTCAGCATAGATGTCAGCTGTAACAACTGAGGCTTTATACAGGAGCAGTAAGAAACCCAGACCTCAATGACATAAGAAACATTAACTGTCTTTTAGAATCTGATGCTGAAAGAGTTTTATATGTACCTTTTGAATCCCATCTTACTACATGCTGGTCTGCTTCTCACTTGGTGTGACCCCATGTTGTTATTTAATATTAAGGTGAAAAAAAAATGTTTTAGGAGTCATTAATTTTAAACTTGCAAGAAAAAATGAATACCCCAGCAGCAAAAATAATCATACATAATTGAAGTAATGGATCCATTGTAAAGTAGATACACAGGTTATTTAAGGATATACCCTCCTTGCCTTCCAGATGCTGTCTAGTGACATTTCTGACATGCACATGATGTCCTCCAAGCTTAGCTACTTGACCCAAAAGGTTGGCACTGTCTCCAGTCACTGGGTTGCAGAGGTGTTGGACACAGCAGGACACGGGAAGTCTTGCTCACATCTCTAACTGCTGCGGTGGTATTAGTGTGGCTTCTCAGGTAACCTGCTCTCAAACCACTTTAGCATATTAAGGTGTTGCAAACTCGACCACAGGTGAAACTAGTGAGGCAGCTCCTAGAGCACTGAGCCTTGGTTTATTTAAATGGATGGCGAGCACCTGAGAATTGTGCAACAATTAATTCCCTTGGAAAAAATGTGGCTGGACTAGTTGTAGTGTTTGCTGCTTAGGAAAGTATCTGGAGAAGAGTAGGAAAAGATCCCAATTCAGCAGAAGCAGCATTTCAGCTGGAGGTCTTAGACCCTGCAGAGTGCCTGGTGTGAGCTCCTGAATAGACTGAAAATATAAAAAATAGATGCCTGATGAATAATGAACTGTGAACATGAACTGTGGCATTAAGGTCATTCTGTGTTTTAATTATAGAGTGGATTGTAAATTATCTAATTATCTGCATTCACTCTTTCAGAGAGAGAGTGAGAAGCCTTCCGCCTGTGGAGGCGGCTGACCTTGGCCTCAGCATCGGGCTGGCACAGGAGATGGGAGCTGACGGGGCTACTGAAGCCCCCTTGCTCCCCTGGTAATCCATGCTTGATGGATTTCGGAAAGAAACAAGAAACCTAACAAAACATCAGATAAGGTAGATGCAGACATAATCAGCTTCGTGAGCACAGTGTAGGAGTGGCACTGGAGTCCCAGGACTGCTGCATCCCCAGGAGATGGATGCCTGGAGCCGGTCCAGAGAGTGGGATGGTGTTTGCTGCAAAGAGCTGTAGGGTACAGTGTTGTGGGATCATTGTTTCTCTTTGTGCACATTCTTGAGGCCTCGGTTGCACGTTAAGTTTGTAACTGTTCCCCTTTTGGGTTTAGATTTAAACTGTTCAGTTGATTTATGTACCTAGAGGGCTCCGAAGTGTACCTTGCCCTCTGTGCTGTTGTGAGGTATAAGCCAAATCCTGTGGCTGGCATGGGAACCCTGGCTTAAAAGCAGAGAGGACAGTTTAGAGCATTTGCTCTCTGCACTAGTGCTGATACTCTCACAAGATAATTCATTTCTTCAAAGCCAGGCAGCAGCTCGATTTAAAACCATTTGTATGAAAATAGATTCTCCAGGAAAGAGAATATACTGCTATTGCGCTTTTATAATACAGTGATACTTTGTGCTCTTGCAAGTGAGCTCTGATGCTCAGTGCCAATTGCTGTTGGAACTGAGTGTAAGCAAGTTTGGTAAGGAAAAAGAAGTAGAAGAGAGGAATGAATACATGCATAATATGTATCTTTTAACTTCATTATGATTCTAAGAACTTCAGCTATGTTCAGCACGTTAATAATAATTAAATATACTTATCCTGCCCTTAAAAGCAGTTTATTTTGCTGACAGTTGCTTCTTACATGATGACACCACAGACAATATCTGAGCAAAAAAGTGCTTTTTAAATTTTTTTATTTTGACAAGACCAGTACTGGTTATATTTAATATAAGGCAATATATGGTAAAGCTATTAAACTAATAACTTTATTGAAATGAGTATTTAAGATGAACACATGCTGGAATGGAAGGCTGGACCACGAGCATAGAAATTTACTAATTGATTTAAGGGCATCTTAGTTATTTTTGAGAGCTGAGGTGTTGTGTATTTTGTTTCTGTAAGCTTTTGAACTCTTTTGGCTGCGTATTCTAAATGCAGAAGAAATCTCTTGCCTATTTTTTAATCTAGAAAGCTCAAAGATGTTACTTATAGTTAATTTTCCAGCAAAGAGAAACTCAGTCATGTGAAGGAAAATGATACCAATTTTATTCAGTCCATCAGCACTGATAATACAGTTGTAGAGAACCATCTGCATTGACGAGATAGTATTTATGTACAACTACATGCAAATCAAGCCATTTTTTCCTCAATCGCCACTTGGGGAGATTTGTGCTTTTTAGGGGTATTTGTAATTTATTTTTTGGTTGTTGTTCTAGGAGAGGTAAGATAAGGACTGGACTGTAATATTGGAAAACAAGAAGGGCACATCAGCTTTGTTTTAAAATGCTTAGTTAGTTGGGGATTTAGTGTACATGTGAAAACAATCTGAATTATCATCTCTTGAAGATGGGCAAGGAAATGATTAAGTGACTCTATTTCTATGCAGATTGGGGCTACATAATTAAATACGTACTTACAGACAAAAGCAGAAATGAAATTGCTTCCTCAGTTCAGAGAAAAGTAATAGGAAAGAATATAAAATGGTATGAATAAAGAAATAAATGGGAGTAATAAATGGCCAGTCAATAGGATGTTTTGGAATTAGAGAAGGTCAAGCTAACCCAATCTTTTATTCTATTTTTAGTTTTTCTGAGACTGCAGGTTAGGCTGAAAAAGATAATGTAATAAACCTAAATTTAAATAAAACATTTGAAGTCAGTCTTACTTGAAATGTAGATTAAGAAATATAAATCATTATCTAGCACATATTAAATAAGTTGAGCTGGCTAACTGTCTGGCTTCAAAGGGTAGCTTAAACAGATAATAACTGAGAAGTAAGTCTCTAGTAGAGAGACTTCTAGGTCGGTTCTAGATCCACTGCTGTTTCATGTTTCTGTCAATGACCTACAAGGAAACAAGGAATCATTACTGATTGTATATTGATACCTATGCAGAGATAAATAGATAGATATGGAGATATTCTATGTCAAAGCACGTAACATGGTCTCACACGCATAGGATATAGAGAATGGGGGAGTAAGGCGCAGTGAAGAGGCCACGTCATTGACTTCGAGTGTGTCCAGTTTGGGTTCCCCAGTCCAGGACAGACACGGACGTGCTGGAGCGAGTCCAGCGGAGGCCACCGAGCTGTCTGGGGGCTGGAGCGCGGGACACACACAGAGTGCTGAGAGGGCTGAGTTCTCCAGCCCGGAGGGCAGCGAAGGCCGAGGACAGATCTTACGGCTGCCTGCAGAGAGCAACTGAGCAGCTTGAGCTAGCCAGACCTGCCTGGAGCAGGAGGTTGGACCAGGGGCCCATCGCAACCTCAGTTATTTAGTGATTTGTGTTTGGCCCTCATGCAAACTCTCTGACTATGCGGTTTCAGTCTTAGTATTCACTATCCTTATTCACAAGAGTTCAGAAGAACTAAAAGCATCACTAAAATGCTGGCAAATGGCTTTATAGAGAAAGTATATATTCTCTTTATGTAGACAATATGATGTATTGGTCTTATCAAACTAAAAATTGTGCAATGACCTCATCTATAATTAACTATGTGGTGTATAAAGTGTTATTTAGCAGACAAAGGTATAGTGAGATCCAGGACTAGAAGCTGAAACTACGCAAGCTTGACTGTATGTAAGGTGCACTTTTTACAAATGGATGTGATTAATCATTATTCTTATGGTCTATGGGTGCAATGCCACATTACTTTTGATTTTTATCTAACTGCTGTCTGGTTTTAAAGCAGTAGATCTGCTTGTGTTCCCAGACCTCTTGGTGACAGAGTATGGTTGTATCAAATTAAATATAATGCGAAGCTTTGCTCTAAGTTATACTGGAAGTTAAGCTAAAGGAGTACAGTGGTCTGCACTGCACATCTGTAAACCTCCCTTCTTCACTGTGTTGCAAAAGGCTTTTACAGTCACGTTCTTGCTGCGCTCAGGCAGTCTTTGGAGTTCTCCAAAGAGTTTTTAATGGATCACTCAGAGATGTGCAGTTTTGTAGAAACCAGTAATCCAGGTGGAAAGATCAGGGAACAACTCTACAATAAATTATGAGTAAATGAACATTTGCCCAAATTACCTAAAACGTAGCTAACGAAACTAAGATGCCTTCTGTCTGGGAATGGGTCTGAATGTGTTCTCTCTTTTAAAAAGGCTATATCTGGTTTTTGAAATATATAAACACTATCTGCTTTTCTGGGAAGCTGGGCCATTGGGACCACCTTGTGTATGTCCTGTGTCCCTTACTGTCCTTCTGCGTGTTGCTGCATGCGTCGATTGCGATGTCTTGACGGTACCATCCTGCCCCCTCGCCCTGCTATTCCTGTTCTTTATCTACCTTACTCCTCATTATCATTTGATTTATATATATTAACAGTTTATTTTTTAAATAGAAGTCCAGTAACACAGGACATAGGTGGGGAGAAAATTTTCTTTTAACCTAGCTTCCCCTCCTTAGTAAAAGTGCTGAGTAAACATTTTGTGATCAGTTACTAACTGGACATCCCCCTCCGATACAAAGAATAGACACATGTCTGGCTGGCTGTGCACTTGTCTGAAAGCAGCTTCTTTGATTAATTCAGCCACTCTCATACGGTTGCTTTTCTTCTGGATCGTTTGATATATTATGTAAACTGCTTACTAAGATATCATGTAGTCTGAAGCTTGCATTGTTTCATGGAGAACGCTGGCAGTCCCGCTGAATTTATAGCCCTGATCGCCAGACAAATGCTGAGGCTTGTTTCAATTGTAATGCAACGTACTGCCTACATCCCTCTGGTTAGAGTGTACAGCAGGGAAACTGTTTATGTTGTGGAATTACTTTCTGACATTGATGCATGAGGAAATTATTCCACAAAACCTGAAAAATATGGTGCATGCTGTAAGAAATTCAGTGAACTAACCAAGATAAGGGTAACCTTCCAGACCGGCCAAAAGTATGGAAGTCTTTCCAAGGATTTGTGTCATCCAATGGCAATTGTGTGGTGCTCTGCAAAGATTCCTACAGGACAGTCACACTGGAAATTCCTGCAGATTAGCCTATCATCAAGTCATGAGGATACTGCTATTTGAATAAACACAGCTGTTGTTTTCCAAGAAATATGGCAAAGAGCAGCAAGGAAAAAAGGGACAATTAGTGTTGCTAAATGCCAAGAAACTCAAGCTGGCATAGTTCTATTTGTGAGAGTTTGGCTCTCTGGAAAGCCCTTTTGCAACACTGTGATATAACAGAAAAGAAAGAAATAACCTACCTATCCTAATATCAGAGTCTTATTCATGTTTTTATAAATTGAATATGATATGGGAATAATTTCCTGTTTTGTTTTGGTTTTTCTTCTTTCTAAAATATTTCAGTTTCTCACAGCTCCTATTTCTGCTCCTGTTTTGATCTACATTTTAACCAAAAAAGGAACGTTAGTGCCAAAATACTTGATTCCAGTTTGCTGCTCTCACTGTCTTCTTTTATGTCTTCTGCCTTGTTCTGAGTTGAGCTCAGACTTGGGAGAGAACTTACCGTTTGATTATTATATTGTCATTGACAAGCATCGTAGCAGTTTAATCTCTTTTGTCCTCAATTCCTCAGAATATGGAGGTGGTATTGTGTTTTCTGTTGTTTCACGGTAATCAGCAGCTGTACAGATGTCCATCACACTCCGGACTGAGCACGCATTCGTGTTCCTGAGGCTGCAGAGAAATGGGTAGTTTAAAGCCACCTAGTCCGAATTTCCCATCCTCTGATCTTGTGCCAAGGAGAGTTCAGCCAGAAAAAAATCTTGGAAACCAGAAGCAAGTATGTATATAAAATCTCTTTGGGAATCTTATGAGTTAGGCCTGAACATACAGATACAATGGGAAAGAAATACATTAGACTTTGTGCTTCAGTTAGATTTATTTTTGTAATAATTTCTCCTAACTTCTTAGTCCATAGTAAAGAGAAACTTGATTGTTTTGGAAATAAAAATGTCCCTCCAGCATTCTTTGTTCCTGATGATGTAGAGATCCAGAGAAAAATTAAATAAGACTAGGATATTTCTTCAAAAAAATCCCCAGATTACATTTCCATAGCATCTCACTCCAAAAAATCTGCAAGTTCTATAAAAATGTAGTTAAAGGCTTCGTTTTTGAGTTTTGCCTTCTTCAACATATTTTTCCCCCAAAAATAATACAGCATCCTGTTTGTTAGTGCAGCCAGTAGACCAATAAAGGACTTGTCTTGAACGTGGAAAGTTATGGTTTAAATGATCTGTTCTTTCCCAGCTGCCTTGAGGAACCACTCTGCTACTGGCCCGTGTAGGCTTGCTGAAGTCCCAATTTTTGACATCGAAGGGCCTTGGTTTCATCTTGATAGTTCAAAACATGTCCTACTAAGTGTCAAATTTTGTACAACAGGAAAGCTGACTCTTATGCAGCACTCCAGCCTTCCTCTTTTAAGCACGATGCACTTCTTCCTACCAAATACCTTATCCAGCCTTTAGGCCAGGGAAGCTCTGGTATTTTGCAAATGTCATGATAGCTGGTACGGGAGTCTGGACAGGTGCATCTGGACTACATATGATCTTTCATGGGCTCTCCTCTGAACAGAAGAGGCTCGGTTCAGAGACCTGAGATAGTGGGGAAAGAGGTTAATTTGGAAAACAGAGGAAATAGAAGAGTCTTGACATCATTAAAGGAAGAAAATGGAGAGAAAATGAGAGAATAATCGCATAATATAGTTACGGACAGTGTGGTGGTCTCACAAAAAGGTGTCAACATTGACTATCAGACAAAATATGGGCAAGTGAGAGAAGTTAATTTCCTCTGCGTCACTGTGAGGCATCTCATTTCATACGCTTCAGCACTTTATTTATACCCCCATTTTGGCAATGCATATAAAGCCATTTCCTTGGTAGTTAGAGCATTTTATACCCAAACTGCAGATCATCCTGATATCTCTATTCGTTATAGGAAAAACAATGCAAAAATGTGTTAGGCCTAGAAAAGAGACCTAGGAAGTTACTTGCAATAACAAGTGTCAGAATTGTCACAGTGATGGAAGAAGTGTAACAGGCTTCTAAAAAACAAGGCCTAGGCTGGCTATCCAAAACCATGGTAAAATTGCCTTGGGAGACAGAGTTATACCACCTGAGGACTTTTGGAAGATACCACCTGAAATATAGACAGAATTCAGAAGCTTTTAACAATATTTAAAAACTGAAGTCTGAAAAGCATTGCTTATTTGTGGGCATAACGCGTGGTCTAAGCTGTTAGTGGCTTTGCCACAGACCACAGTTCAATGTTGAACTTGCTAAGTAATTAATAAAAGTCTTCTTTTGGGGCACAGCTATGTCCTAGTCCTGCATGTACTGAAAAGAAGAGGAATTGAATTATTTTCCTTGGACATTACTCAATTGACCTTCCACTGAATAGTCTATCTCTTGCTTCTGCTTTTAAGCTTATTAGTACAAATTTCCAACTTCTTCATTCATGCAGAATACAAATTTATATGTGTATCTGAGTCCAGACAATCTGGCAAACTTTATTCAAAGTAAGAATAGGAAATCTGATAAAATGAATGATTCATCCTCCGCTGTAGCCACAGTTAGCATCTTTGTTACCTATTCATTTGTATCGCTTCAGGTGTAGTTTCATACGCTCTGGCACTGTAAACCTCTGGAGAGAAGTCCTGCTTGTGAAGTTAAATGGAAATTCCTGGGAAATCTTTCCACATTTCTTTTCTGTCACTGTACATTGTGGAAGAGCACGTTGATGTTGGTCCACACTTTTGTATCTTAATAACAGCAGAAACCAGAGTTTGTAAGTATTGTTGCATGACTGAAAGAATGGAGAACATGGAAGTTAATAAATTAATCTATTGAAAAAAAGCAAAGCTATTATGTACGAAATTCCAGAGTTAGTAAATATAAGTGACAGCTACCTCTGATTTGATTTTTGTGTGGAATTACCAAGTGAGAATGGCTAAAAAAGGTAATTTTATTTGGCACGTGTATTTTTAAATGGAACGTGATGTAATGTTCTTGCTGAATACCACCGTGGGATCAACTATTTGGATGCAGCTGCTTATATTTTGGGTTTCCAGCACGTAACTTACATGTTGAGAGAATACATGGCTGCTCAGGCATGGCAGTGGAAATGCTGTAGCCTTTTTTGCCAGCTACATCCAGCCTACTCCTGCACTGTCCCCTGTCAGTGCTTATGGTGGTTGTTGCTTTTCCACTGCTGCAGGGATTTACTATGGCACGGTATAGTCATCAGCTCTGTAGCACTTGGCATGTGATGTTTGGCAACATGGTTAGCCCACGCGTGTCCAGAGGCCCCTGTTACGACTTGTTCTGACCATCACAGTCTTGTAGGAATTGGGTGCACGTGGCATTCCAGCTTTTAATTTTCCTACTGGCTGATACTTGACTGTGCACAGGAGTATGTCTCCGTCTGAACCTATGCTTCATGCTTACTATGCACTTTGGGCCATCTTAAATGGAGCCTGTGAGTCCTAATACAAACAATAAAATAAAGAGTAATAGCATTAAGTTAAAAGAGGTAAGAATAACAAAATATATTTTGAAAATATTTTTGAAAATAAGATAAGTGGTATACACTGAGGTAGAGGGAGCCAATTTTGTAAGCCTGGGCTCCAACAGTAATGATGTGATTTAGATTAATTGCAGTGTTTTATTGCTTTGAATGGAAAACAGCATTTTTATAGGCTAGACAGCAGGTGCAGAATATCTCAAAAGCAAAGATCCAGTTTTCCTGAATGCTTACTAAGTAATAAAAATGGGAAAGGGAAACCAGACAGAAAATTCACTACACAAAGTGAATTTTTTTCTAAATCGAATGTCTTCTCCTCCCCCTCATCTTACTTGAAACATTCACAGGTCACTAGGGAGCATATTTTTATCATGATTCACTGTGCACCTTAAAGATTCAGATCCAGGTCTGATCTTTGTATAATGCGCCATTTCGAAGCATTCAGTTGTGCGGATGAAATTCATTAGGAGCTCTGGAGTACCTAATTGTAGAGGCAAGTGCTGAGCACCATGATGCAGCATTAACACAGAGCAATTGCTCCAGAGAACCAAAATGTACAATGAGTCCTGTTTATCATTAGCCTGTACATCAGTATTGCTAAGTACGTTGTTCTATCTTCAAAATAAAGAGAGAGTTTATGAATGAGGCACTTAGATGTGCGGCAGCTGCCCTCCTGAAAGTACATCATTATTAGTTTGCAGCAAGAGTGCTCAGCTTTCTACTGAAAGTTGCTGTTTGTTAATTCTGTAAGTGTGCAGTGACAGGAGTCTACCGTGGGTACGCTTTATGCCGCTCGGCACTGAAAGTGCTTTCTTCCTAATTTAGCCAAGAATTGTTCACCCTGATGTTATTAAATGCTGAAAGGTACACATTTACAGTCTCTTTCTTTGGATAATTGTAAGTACGTGGTGCTGTGCGGTCTGAAACAGCATTTGGGTTTGTCAAAGGCAAAGAGAACATAAGATAATGGAGTGCTGTGTGGTGAATTGTAGGTTCCCCATATGCTTGACTTGGGAAGAATATGGCTTTATCGGTATACTGCCTTTAAGATCCCTTCAGGGAATATATTTAGAAATACATGCCATATCAGAGCAGGATAGACTGTTCTGCAGTAGGCAGAGGGCTCCCAGGGATCTTCTGGAATAGGCTGAGAAAGGCAGGGAAAGCTCCGGGCTGTGCTAGTGGTGGGGAGCAGCAGCACACCTGATGGAGGTCAGGCTTTCTAGGATTGCCATTCATCTACGAAATTCAGCATTGCTAGATGTTACCTAAGGTGATGTGTTTTCTTGCTCCCTCAAGAAGCTTTTATTTTGTTTCAATAAATGAAACAGCAAATGCTTCTTGTTGTACAGGAATTTGCATTTGGAAATGCAAATTCATCAGTAGTAACAAAGGGAAGAAGCATCTGGGCTTTATTTTGGCAGCAGAAACTACAGAGAGACCTAAAGAGAGGGGAAACAAGCCTAAATGTAAACAAACATTTGTTATTTTAAATAACAATGTGATTTTGGTGTTTTTCAAGAGCTGACTAACCAATTAGTTTCCTTTATTTTCCTTGCAATTAATTTCCAGGTGGGCTTTATATATTTGATAAGGATAAGGAGAGAAATCACTTATCTTAGAGGCAGGAATCAGTCTGAAAGACCCATGCAGGAATATTAAGAATGGCTGGCTCAGCTAAGATGTCTAGACCTTTTTGTGTCTGGTAATTGAACTGACTGCTGAGCAGGCAGCTGCCTGTACGGGGCTTCAGCTGCCATGGCTGCGGCGATGGCCAACAGCGGCCAAAGTCCTCCTCTTTCTGGGGAGGTTTCTACCTGTTCCCGGGAACGTGGAGAGGAGGCACAATGGCCCTGTATATATATTGCGTTTAAATGCAAATAGAGAAATTAACATCAATGTGCATTTTGCACGAGATAAAAGGTGGTCAGATGTGGGCCAAGGATTCTGATCAATTTGATTCAATTTCTGCCGTTTCCGTAGTTTTCCTGTCTGGCTTTATGCAAACCATTTTAGGTTTTCGAACTCACGTGTCCAGTGAAAGCTTTGGGTGTTTCTCATGCCTGAAAATCCTATCGATGGGGTTTTCAATTTCTCTTTGTTATACAGAAGCAGATACATCTCTGCCATTCACTGATACCATCCGTCTGCCCCAACGGATGGAGCATGTAGAGACAGGTGAGCCGCACCAGCGCAAGTCTGACTCCAGGTGCACAACCCTCGACGTTCCTGGCAGTGGGGTAAAAACCATTTTTATTTCTTTGCTTTTAACGAGGTTTACAAGAAGGCAGATATTACCCAATAGTTCAATGTCTTTGTGAAAAGGCAGCTGGGAAGGGACAACCAACTTCTCTTATTTTAGTGTTTATTGCATAAGATAAGCACAGGAAGCAAAGAGAGATATCTGAAGAGGAGAGATTTATCCCACACAACACTGCCAACGAAGCACAGTCTGGTAAGGGCACACAGGGCTCGCTTGTTCCTTCCGTACTATAGATAGGTTCTCCTATCTGTAAGAGGAAAATTAGGTAATTTTATATGGTTTCGGGTATAAAGTATGAAGGTTTGTTTAGCATAGATGATTACTGGAATGGCTGGAAAACTAGGTTTCGTTTAGTTGTGACACTCTGAAATATTTGTTATATGAATGATTGAAGTCTCTGTCATCGTTTGTTTTCCTCATAACCCTGTCCTTATGTTAGTCCTATTTACATTTTTAATGTGCTTATTCGTGTAGCAGCAGAGTGAGAGTGGGTCTCATTCAAGGCAGTTTTTTTTTTTTTTTCCTACTGTTTGTAATTTTCTGGTGTTACAGATCAGGTTGAGTTGTTGGCAGTGATGCATGCAGAGGGGCAGAAGACCCAGATTTTTGTTTAGAATTTTTCAAAGAAGAAAAATATTTTTGGCATTTTAATTTTCTTAAAACATTCTATAATTTGTTACATCTTGCTCATTCATAATGTAAAGCTAGGGAGAGATTGATACCATATAAATAGTTTCTGAAGGCTCATGGGCGAGCAGTTCTTGAGGAGTATCACAGACTGTAATGTTTAGGTTATGATAGAGCAATCAGGAGTGTTCAGGAAGGTCCAGTTACATGCCATGAATGTGCATGAACGTGAAAAATTTTGTATTTGATGGAGCAGACTTTTTGCTGGTGTAAATTGCCGTACTTCCATTCACTACAGCATTTTGTACTGGCTGGAAATCCATTGCTGTATGTTGAACTTGATTTTGTAGCCCTATAAATGCCAGACTATTCCAAGTTAGGTAAAGGAAGCAATCCCTGCTATGAGGTTGTCTAACTTATTTTTTGATTTAAGCTATGTTGTAATGAGATTGATAAAAGGCAGTTGGAGGATTGGAGAGGAGGCAAGTGGAATAAGAAGAAAAGTGCTGTAGTAGTCAGGTAAACCCTATTCTGATTTATTCACCTGCCCACAAATGAAAATATTTAATCTGAAGGTAGATGACAGGACATCCAAGTCCCTTGAAAGCAGTATGAGATGAATTATGGACAGGAGCAAGGAAAAGCAGCGGGACTCTAGTTTTGCTTCTTTATTTCTTCCCTCACCTTCACCATCTAAGTGAATATATTTTTTATAAATACATATTGCAAAATATATCTCCCAAGTGAAAAAGATCATTGTATGTTTTTAATGCCTCAGTAATGCCTTTCGCTTCTCTGTGCTGCCTTTCCCATGGATCTGAGAGTGCTTATAAAGTAATTGTCACAAAGATCTGCGTGAGGCGGGGAAGAATCGTCTCCACTTGACAGATGGGGACTCTGAGGCACAGATGGGGTTTCATGACTTGAGCAGAGAGGCAAAAGCCACGCGCGGCGACATTGCTGAACCTAGAACATCTCGTCTCTCCCAGATCCTTCCCGGGCCTGAACCGACAGCGCAGTTACATGTGTTAGGGCAAAGCTAAGTCAGGAAAACGGTGAAGTAATGCCTGTGGCTGTTGCTGATCCGCAGTGCTTCTGTGTGATTTGCGCTAGCAAGTGTGCAACTTCAGCGGGGCTGTGTCGTGGGGAGGAGGGCGGCAGGGGATAAGGAGCTGACAAGACATCTTCAACGTTAGACAAGTAGTTTTTACCTTTTTTGTGCTAGAATTTTGCTTCTCTTGTGGCAGAACATCAGATGCTGAAATGTGTTTTATTCTCGTACAGAGTAGAGGAGTTTCTGTCATCCTGCCTGGTAGTTATCAAGTCTCCAGGAAGAGAAGATGGTTGGAAATGAGGCAGGTTTCCTTCAGAAACCTTCCTGGGTTCTGGTCGTACTTGGCAAAAACTGAACCTTGTCTGTGAAATGTTCTGATTTTGTGGAAGTGGCAAATTTCCCAAATTTCAGCTTTTTGTCTATTAAATGTGGAGAGCGATACCTTCCTACCACATGGCATACTGTGAGAAAAATGCACAAAAGGCTCTGAGAATCTCAGAAACTGAAGTAATAGCGAAAGGGGGGGCAGCACCCCAGGTATTTTAAGTAGGCTATATCTAATGGCAACTGTTTCAAGGTAGATAAACCACTTCATTCATTAGCAAACAAAATTTCCAGCAGGCTTAAGAACCAGAACTGGTGGCAAAAGGCAAACATCTGCTGAGCGCACAGTCTCCAAGACACCCAGGCAATTACGTTGTCATTTGTGATTCTTGTCCTTTAACATATTTCCTTGTGGAGGTCAGGTCAGGCTTCCTTGTCGAAATTCTTACTGATGGGAGAATTAATTGGTAAACGGGTTCGTGGGAGGGAATGGTGTCTTGAGCGATTCATTCCTCAGTGAGTGTTCACCGTGTAATGGACATAGGTCTTCTCCGTGAGTGATTACCATTTCATCTGCTTCACTTCCTAGGAGGTATGTTTGTATTTGTGTTCAGGAATTAAGTGATTTATTTTTTTAATGCGTTGATGTAAGAAACACATGCATTACGTTGAGTAATAGCGGTTCTGTATCATTTTACAAAACAAATGAGAAATAGTATGCTTTAGAGCTAGATTTAGCATGTCAGAATTGAGAGCTCATTTTATATTTGAGTTTGAAGATATTATTAAACTTTGCTTTGCTGTGAATTATGTATCAGTCAGCACATTATCAAAATAGCAGCATCTTGAAATACTTATTGAACAAACATGAAAGTAGCTTCTTAGATTACGTATGAAGCATCTTTACCCAGCAAAGAAAAATACAAGCTTTCCATTTTTTGTGTAATAAAGGGCAAACAGACGCAATAAATAGCTACTTCGGGAAACTTGATGTAATATTCATGAAAGTCAGCATTCTTGGGGGAAAAAAAAAAGGAAAAAGAGAAAGTCTAAAAACTCAGGACACAATCACATAAACCTCCATTGAGACCATTTGTGATAAAGAAATTCAGTTTTTGTCAATCACAGGTAGGTTTTTTGTGGCTGAAGGATCTCAGGAAGCTAAGACTCACCAAGTGCTTTGGAAAATGCTCCGAGTTCATTAAAAGAGAGGGTGGTGAAATCAAAGAAAAGATGATTTTTTTAGAAAACACACTTTTAATGATTTTCATTCAGTATTTTAAATGTTTTTCTTAATCTTTTCTGGTACATTTTTGTTGCAAGGACCTTGTTTGATACTCTTTGAAGATAATGGGATAATCTAAACCAAAATGGTAACAGCATGAAGTCATACTTCAGTGAACACTCAGCTGAGTCCTAATGCTGTCATAATTTCTTAATGTTCGTTTTATTACAATAACCTGCAAGTTACCCAGAAGGAGGTCCCTGTTTGCTGGGGACTGTGCAAAGACAGAGTAATAAATGTTCCCTGTCATGCAAAAATGTATGGCTTATGGGGAAGAGGCAGCGGAAAGGTGGAGTGAAGAATGAGGTAGCAACAGTGAGATGTTTTTTGTGTGCTTGGGGGACAAAAGGTCCTAACTCATTAATGAAGGTATCAGTTAAGCAGAAGGAAAAGAGCAGTAGATGAAGGGCAGACAGGAGGGAAAGAAGAAGAAAAAGGACCTTTCTCTTCTGGTGCTGCCACAGGACACAACATCATCTGGGGTCCTTGCACTGTTCACTACTGCCACGTGAGGGAAGGAAACAGCGGGTATCCTCCTGTCTTGAGGAGGATATGGGTGGTCTTCTCTGTGACGCTCCAGGAGATGCCCATTTCAGTCCCTTTCTTCAATGTGTCCTTTCTCTGAAGTGATGAAATTGGTTAAATTTACTTATAATTGCTATTATTAAAAGCAACAATTTATACTAGTTGCAATGCAGCTTGCTGCTAGCATAGTTTTACTACAGAATATTACTCAATCACTGTTTAAATTATCTCTTTCGGAAAATAAGTGACTGCGATCAGACATCCAGTTCTTGGGATGTACTGCTGAATACAAATCTCTAGGTCTCTTTTCCAAAGTCTGAAGGACTTACCAGCGCTAACACGCTTACAGACATCGTTAGCCCTTGTAGGTAGCTGGGGTAGCGGCGTTAGCCCTGCCGCACTGGGTGCAGGCTCAAAAGGCTCTGTAATCTGTAAAAATCTTCTGGCAAGAGTGTAGGCATCCCTGAATTCCTTGGCAGTGTTACGGAGCCTGTCCAAGGGAGGGTAGCTTTGTCACTGTAATTATATCTAAGCTTAGCCTTTGCAAAACAAAGTGATGTCAGGACCAGTCCATCATGCTTTTCCAGTAAGAGTAAATACAAGAGACTTCCCTTCCTGCATCTTTACATGGTAGCATATGCTTGAAAACCCCCCTTGTTTTTAATGATTATTATGGATACTTGTTCTCAGTAATGCCACAAAGTGCACCTGTTTCTGATATCTCTCCTGCCAATGAAATGTACACCAACCCTGGTCAGTAGATGTCAACAGACTTGTTTCAGTGGTAAAACCACTGTAAACCACTGGAGACAGTAAATAATCTTATAATCCGATTTTATCTCACCTCTGTATTTATATTTTATAGCCTTCATTTTGTATTTGTAGGAAGCAGTGCTAACAACAACTTCGGTAAGCGTGACAGTATATGCTAACAACAAATGTGTAAAAAAATTCCTTCAGCTAATTGCTGACCTGTGACTTACCCAGTGTAAGTAGCCTTACGGGCACTAAACGAAATGTAGACAAAGCCATGCTGTCATTTGGTGTAAACTGATCTGACGGTACTAAAGCATTTGGAGCTGTGCTGATTTATTGCAGCAGCTGAGGATCTGGAAATTGTAATTCTTAATGTTTTTAATAATTTATAACATTACTCTGACCGGCAGGAACAAACTAGTATAAACGAGTTTCTTAGTAAGATGCTTTCATCTCTGGGGAAGCATAAGGGAGGCTGCTGGCAGGTGGGGAGCCCCGGTACCCCGGGATCCTGGGGGGGACCCTGCCAGCTCCGCACCCCTGGGATCGGAGCAGCCGGGCAGACCTGTGGAGGCAGCTACTCACACTCCAGTTGGGCTAACCCAGATACCAACGCTGCAGTGAACATGTCCCAGTACACGTGTAATTAAAAAAAAAATCACTGAATTTGCATGAAATCTTTCAATACTCTTGGGTTAGTCCTGGCTCGCTCATCTCCACTGCTATTTTGCCTCCATAAGAGGCACAAATGTTCCATCCGCTGCATTTGAAAGTGACTGATAGATCCATTGACTTTGATCCAAAAGCAATTGCAAACCTCTATAAACACTCATTTCATGGCAGCCATCATCACTATCACTTCTCAGCACTACATCCTTACCTACTCTAAACCTTCTGGTATCTAAAGCAGCATTTAGAATCGCATCTAAATGATTGTAATCAATGGTGTTTACGGACCAGTCTGTACTAGTAAGATATCTCAGCAATTTTCAAACATGTTGCAATAGGAAAAGGTTGCATATCAAACCTTAAAGTGTTTCGTTTGGCTTCTAAATACTCATTTCACCCCTGCTATAATAATAGAAGTGCCGGACAGAGGGCAAATAGATCCAGAAATTTAGCATGACTTTTCCATAAGCTGGTAGGAATGTCGACATGCTTAATCAGTGTCTTTTCTTGTTTGCTGACCTTGTGACCTCATTAATATTACCAATTAGAAATTGTTGACTTCTTTGCTAGTATTACCAACATCAACAATAAATTATCGCAAATTAAGAATATTGATTAGAATCTCTTCCATTGGCCAGTAATGTTAATTGATATTTTGTGGCTCACATTCTTTCCCGTTTTGCTTGTGATCAGCAAAATACATTGTCTAAAATATTAGTTATTCTTGCATTGGTATTCTGTACATACAGGTCTCAGTCCATGATCTATTGATAATCATGCTTTCAAAACATAAAGAAAATGTTTACGTATTTAACTTTCATCAACTTCTTTTGTTAACTTTTTTGTTTCCTGTTGAAAAGTGGGTGAAGTGTAGTTTGAAATGGGCCTGTTGAAGTTCTTCATCTCTGATTTAGGAATCTAAGAAATATTTGCAAAAATAATAAATCCCAAGTCAAGCCTGTTGTTCCCTAGATCAACTTTCAGGGAAAGTAATAAGTGCAAACACAGCTTGCCATTTCATGAGAGGAATTTTTTTTTCTGGGTCTCAACTCTTCCCTGAAGCAATAGAAATGGGGAAAAGGATCCTGAAGCTTCTTGACATTTGTAAATTCACTGTTATTCATCTTTCTATCTAAGATTTCTCAGCTGGATGACAAATGTGTGTCATCCATGGAGTTATGTTTTTTAGATGTCTCCATTTATTGGATGCTCCGGGGTGTTTGGATTCAAGTGGAACTTACAGCTTGTCTATGTTTTATTTGCATAATAAGGTTATGAATGACAGAGCAGCTACAGCCAGACGTGTTGGCTCCAAAGACTGCAATTTAAGCTGGGAGTATTTTGCAAGAGTGAAAAAAGAATGAAAGTGAGAGAGAGAGAGTCTGATCATGTGTAAAAAAGTTACAGAAGGGAAACACCGTTCTGTAATGTTCGTGGCTGGCTGACATAAGTTTTCTGGACTGATGTGGTTATATGCAGCCTGAATCCAGGTCACCTGCATTTGGACGCTCTCTGGCGAGCTGTAGTAGTATGTAAAGAAGTTCAGAGGGACAAAGAGTTTTCCAGATTTTATGAGACTTTGAATGACTGCTATCATCTTAGTAGCAGTAGATAAGACTACTGAATGGCCCGACTCAGGAAACTTTGCTTGTCAACCTGCACCTCACATTAGCTTCAGTATGAAGTGACTCTTACCTTTAGAAACCAGAAGCAGGTAAGAGGAGGCCCACAGCCTCCGTTCCCAGACCCAATACGTATTTTCATGGTCTGTCTGTATAGTCCCATAGCACATCCCCAGCCAGTCTCATCTCCCCTGCTGCCTGCCTCATTTCTCTAAGAACAGTGATTAAGCCCCCTCCCCTAAAAAATCAGCACTCGCACGGACACACCCATATATATACAACATATACGTCAGACAGAAAAGACATTAGTTTTAGTGTTTTTAACTTACACGTATGGCCTGAATTACATCTATGTTAGACCTATGTGGAGAATACTTTTCTATATATTCCAGAATACTTAATTTTTCTCCATAAGTCACAGTCTGTAGCAATTCAGTCACGAACCTGAGGAACTCTGGACATTTGCACTTGATGTTCCCAAGAACCTGTACTGAATGGGTCATTAAAGTAGTGTTTCATGTCCTTCAAAACTATCAGTTTCTGAGACTGTCCATTTGAGAAACAGCTTCTGGTTTGTGTGAACTGAATTACAGAGACAGAAAAATATGCTTAAGCTTCAGCGTTAGTCATTGTTTCAGCCGGTGCAGTTCATTGGCCTTTCTGGGCAATATTGGCTGGCTGGCATCATCTGTAAGTGTGCATTAGCTGGTACTTGAGATGACTGTTTTTGTA
>NW_009214722.1:146955-153352 GCF_000690835.1 Fulmarus glacialis
ATATATAATTTTGAATGCATGTCTATGAATATGAAATTGGCAAACATTATATGGAGACATATAGAGGGCTGATTTTTGAAGCTAGCTCTTTTATACTCCGAGTTAATTCTGATGTACAGAGCCAATCAGAGCTTCTCTGTGATGATTTACAGATTTATTGAGCCATGCACTTTTATTTCTAAAATGAGTACTTTTCAATCTACGTCAGGTAAGTTCTCCAGTTATGCCATTCTGATAATGGACATCTTTGTATAAAAACAAGACATCAATAGAATAAAAGATTTTTCTTAATATTCTCTGATCGTAGAGGCTATTGATTATACACGATGGTCACGTCAGGCAGTGCATTTTTAGATGATTACTTCATGCCTCAGGTGATGCGATGTACCATAAAGTTGATGGATGGTGCTTTGCACTTCTAGTACCTTTCAAGTGAAGCCTGAATAATCCCTGTGATTTTCTTCTTTGCTTTCTGCTTGCGCAACTTGAATACCGAAACTGTTGGCCTTCTGAAACAATAGAAGTCGTCCAACGGATCTAAGCTGTTGTGTTAAGTGCTGTCTTGCATAATTCCTAATAACTACATTTATTTTCCATTGATTAAATTCTTTCTTGTGTAGCTTCTTCAGACAGAGCAGAATGTTAGCAGACATTATGAAGTTAGTAAACACTATAAAGTGTGAAAGCATTTGCTGCAGGAGCTGTAGTCTAAACATTACAGGAGAAAGCAGGATTCCAGATCTAGTCTTGGCTTTGCCTCTGAATATCATTGTAACCTTGGGCAAAGCTCTTAAGTTTGCCTCTCCTTAGTTGATTTAATTTGTGCAGCAGGATAATGAGACTTAGCTTGTATCATCCTTTTTTCTTTGCTAGGATGTTGGTGGAGAGAGGGTGGAGGGGATCAGGAGAAGCTGGCTGGAGGACGGACGCGGGAGCGTGCGCCGCAGCTGGCACCGCGCTGGAGGGGAGCAGGGCAGGAAAAGGGCTCCACGCTTCGCTGCCGGAGCTGACTCTAGAAAAGTGCGTTATGCAGACTTAGTCTTCATTAAGTTGTGCTGCTTGACCCAGTGTTTAAGGGCAGCTTGAAGAAGAAAACATGTGAAACACCAGCAACCAGTAGAGCGTGATCCAGGGAGAGATATGCTGCCATGGACTAAGGCACAGCTATCTGGAAACCTTGGGGAAGCTACCATAATAAATTACTAGGGGTATGCTGAGCTCCTACGGAGGACTTTCACCCCCTCTCCCTAGCATCACTTTTTATTTCTTATATATTAACATTGAAGTACTTGCTCCAAGAAATCTGGTTAACTATGAGTTTAGGACGGGTCTGCCGCCCATCCATCTTTTTTTTTTTTCTCAGTTTCACCATTATGCTATTCCCACTGGGATGGTAGAGTCATAGATATTAAAGAAATTAAAGGCTTACTTCATTTTCCAATCCATCTTTTGGCAAAAGCAGCAGTGTTCCCCATTCTGCATGTACAAGGGCTCTTGCCCAGTCATGTTTTAAAGAATGGGGATTAACTGCTTACTTGGGAGATTGTTTGAAGCTGAAACATTTCACTGTCAGGAAGCTGTTCTTCAGATTCAACCTGAATTATCTTTCTTAATTTAATCACATCACTCCTAGCTATGCCCAGTGAGTTGCACTAAATCTTTCCTTTCCATTCTTTCTGTTTACATCCTTCATGTGTGTGTTGACAGATATATTGCTCATAGGTATTGCTTGGCTTGACTATATGTATTTAATTGAAATGCTTCTAATTATTCCTGCCATATCCACCTCTATAGCCCCTGCTATGTTTTCTTTTACTTTTCTTTTTCTGTGCCTAGTTCGCCAGTAGCTTGCTCGTTAAAGTTATTTCTGAAAGTGTGTTCAATGCCCAAGTTTTGGGAAAACCAGAGCAAGGAGGCCACGTTTGTTATCAACATGAACCAATATTGTAATTTTCTAAATTCTTGCAGAGCTTTGGTGTATATCTGAAATAATTATCCTCCCTTCTGTTTTCATAATCTTCTGGCTTGTCTGTGGATTGTCATTTGGAGTGTTTATGGGCTAAAACTAAAGGCTTTCACTGAAAGATTTCAAAGTGGGTTGAAATCTCCCTCTTAATACAATTTGAATCACTGCCATTGTACAGCGTTAGCCACAGCACCAGCTTCTACATGTTAAGCTGATTTTTGATCTAATATTCCTCTTTTTCCTTGTTGCCTAGAAGGAGATCTAGAAAGGTTACCCTACTGCTATCTAAAGCTAATTAGTAGAAAACTTGATTATTTCATTGTCACTATTCATCCACTCCTTATCTTCCATTGGCTTTACCAGTCCTTACCAGAAGGAAGCTGGAGAGCTGGACTCAACACATTGTAGGACTCAGCACAACTTCTCACGCGGTTCTAGCATATCTCAAATGGTATAGGTGGTATGAAAAAAATTTACCGATACTGATTGGGAAATAATAACTAAGGACTGAATGCTCGGCAAACTAATCTAGTTTATATTTATGCTTTGATATCTGGTGGCAGATACCTTTGGTTGTACATGGATGTCTATGACAGTTTAAAAGCGCAACCTCTGGCCAGTAAAATATGTGATAGTTTTCTATTGCGCCAAAAAATTGCTTTCTCTACGAACTGACATTCAAAGATCCCAACACTCTTTAAGAGCTTTGAAATCCGTAGCCTGTTATTTTGTACAGGACCTGGCCAGAATCACAAAAACATGACCACTGCAACTCTGCTTCTCTCTGCTGTTTTCATAAATCGCTCATACTGTGTGTACAGAGCTACATGACAGAAGATGCTAGCTTGGGTTGAATGAAGACAAGTATGTGGAAAACCATTTTACTTCCCTGCTTCATACTGAAAATATCACAGAGCAGAAATGATACCACTGTTCCACTTAAAAATGAGAGAGGATCTGCTGTGCTATGAAACTACCCACAGTAAAGCAAGTGTGAAAGCTCATGTCCAAACTGTTATTGAGTGGTATTAACAAGCCGTAATTGATCATTTTCTTGTGGACTCAGCATGCCGATAAATACAAAATGCTTCAGTTCATTTCAAACAATCACACAATTTCCTTTGCATTGCTGCAAAATGAATCCTTGACAAAACGATTTACTGACAGTGCCAGTCACTGTCGAACTGTGGGACTGCTTGGACGTCCTCTCCTTCAAAGTGACTGATACCCTGCAGCACCTACAACAGAACAAACAACTTTGCTAGACAATGCAGAAATATCTTGACAAGTTCAACCGTTTAACCCCGTGAGCACTGGCGCACCGTGTATTGTGCATTTGTGGGCTTCGCCGCAGTGCAGCAGGGTAAAGATAGCAGAACCTGGTGTGCCTCGGTAGGTGCCAGTTTTTAAACATATGCTCTGTAACTTCTGAAGTTGGGAAATTTGTACAGCATAGCAAAATCACACTACTTTTCAACTCAACTTCTAAGTTTTCAGGGAGGGAAAGCGTGGTAGATTACTGACAGTTATTTTGAATTTACTTGAGGCTTTTAACATTTTCAAATTGAAATTACACAAAAATCTGGAGATTTGAGTTTAATGTATTACTTTATTCAACAGTAAATGTTTTTTTTTCCAGTGAAATTGCTGTTTCTGTCAATAATATTTTGTTCTATGTAATATATGGAGGTCTTAATGTTGATTAAAGTTCTGTCTGAGTAGGCTCTGAAAGAACACAGAGAAATTCCACATCCCAAAGAAATCAGGGCAGATCCTTAAAAAAATCTTAGATGCTTGACTCTCATGTATATCAAAGGCTTAATGTTTTAATTCTTCTCAAGCAAGTCCATTGCAAAGTATGAACACGTATATTAACACTTGACCTCCAGATGCTAAAGAGCTTTCCACTTACAAGTACAAACTCTAAAAATTAGAGTTCAGTGCATTCAGAAATGCAACATTTTTCGGTAATACAACACATTTAAAGAACCAAATACCTTTGTTACTTTGCAGATGAAGTGGTCTGTGAGGAACCTAAATAGCATTAAGGAGCCAGGCCCTAGTCTAAAGACAAAAAGCCTGGGATTTGGCAGGGGTGAAGGAGGAAAGCGATGTCAAGTGACAGACACGGGGAGTGGCTTAGGCCACCCCTATTTCCATCACCCTTGAAATTGAGCTCACAGATCCCCCTCTACTTTAAGGGCTTCTGAAAAAGTCCTGTCTTCCTTTCTGCTACCTTCTACCCCATGAGCTCTGGCCAAAAAAAAGAAAACAAAAACCTTAAAAATCCCAAACCCTAAAACAAACTAACAAAAAAGTCTTCAGGGAGAAGTCAGCAGAGACTTCTGCCAGTGGGAGAAGCTGCATAAGACACCTGGAGAAGCCTCGTTTGTTTTTCCTGAACTTTTTCTGATCTGAGCTGTGCTTCAATCCCATTTTTCTTTCATCTTCTCCTCTTCACCTCAGGTTCCTTCTACCCCCTCCGCTCCTTTCTTCGAGCCTTTTCTTGCCATTGATTTGCAGAGGAATGCCAAGGCATTTTGGCACAGAAAGAGAGTGCAGATGCCTCCGAGATGCCGCCGGGAGGATGCAGTGAGACGGGAGCTGGGAGGATCCTCGTGCCCGCCTTGGGTAACCCCGGTGCTGTAATTGAGGTGCCAGTCATCTGAGTTAATTGTGCACTGTGGACTCAAACTCAAAGGCATACTTCTCTCATGGCGCCTCCTTTAAATAATTTGTATGTATATATAGAAAAACCTCCGCGTTTAATCTCGTCTCTTTACTTGTGCCTATTTGTTTATTTATCCTCAGGCTTTCTGCTCCCTGCGGTAAAAACAGCCATTTCCTGAATGTCAGGTAATATGTAAATGGTGGCTGCTTTTCCTTTCAAATTAATTCATCATTATTTTCATTTTATTTTTCTAAAATAGAAGCAAAAGATTGCTATCGGTGACTATGAAAATCTTGGAGTAACTCTGTAGCAGTTTAGGTCTGCAAATAGCTTTTTGGGTCAACAGCCTGAGAGTTTGCCCTTCATCTCGCCAGGGACCTTTAGGTACGGGAAGTGAACGGGGGATTTCTGACAGTCTGTGGGCAGCGACTCCACCAAACAACCTCCCAGCACTTTCTCGTCAATACTACTTGAAAATCTAGGTGAGCTGTTTCCTACCCAGTGTGACAATCATTAGTGGCCAGGGAAGGAAAGCTGACGTCTGATTGCTGAAGTGCTGCGCTTTGTTTAGTTGTGTTATGTCATGGCATTTGTCCTGTCATGTCCGATGCAACATGTTTGAGTGCAGCAAAATGTGACCCGACAGAACGCTTTACGGCAAGCTGGAATGCTTTTCCCTTTGCTAACAGAAGAACATGCATTTGGGGAGCAAAAATCACAGAACAGGTTTTTTCCCCATCCTACTTTCGTCTGAAAGAGATTGCTCCTCTGCATTTCCTTCCCAACTTTTTACAGGGTAACTTAATTGCTCTATTTCAGTTATCTTGTCTATAGACCGGGCAACTTCAGATGGTCCTAATACAGCTTAATGAATGAATGAATGTTTGTAAACTGTAAGGAAGCTGTTGGTATGAAACTGAAATGTAAAATCTTATTTGATGTATATAATAATTTCTGCTGGTTCTCCTCTCCATCCCAAAAAATCCATCTTGGGGCTTTCTGCTATCCATTCTGCTAATCCATTCTGCTACTGCAGTCATTGCTTAAAAACTACTGGTAATATGAAGATTGCTCCTTTTAAGAAGGTGAAATATAGTTGTCTGTCTTATAAGCTGAGATACAGACGGGTCAGTTGAATTTTTCCCCATCAGATGATACGTCTTTACCGTGCACTGAACACTATTTAGAGATAACCCGAATTGCAACAAACAAGCAAGCCTTGGACGAGATGTGTTATAGCAGGTCAGGTCAGCCCCGTGGTCTGCCCGGGCTAGGGAAACATGAATCCTACAGCTTGTCCCCGCAGCAAGAGAAGGTCCTGTTCTCCTCTCCTCCTCCTCCTCTCTCTTCTCCACCTTCCCTGCTCCAGCACTTGTCAGATCCTTCACTTGTGGTTTTAACCTGGCAGAGAAGGGTTTCCTTTTTAGTTCTCCAGTGGCTTGTGTGTTGACCTGGTTCATGGGAGAAGTCCAGGAGGCTGCAGGGAAGGGAGGGAAGAGGAGGACCGCGAAGCTCTGTGTTTCAGCAGCACAAATCTGCTAGACCAGCTTTGCTCTCACATTGCAGAAGGACTCATTAGCTGAGGAAGGAGCAGTTACTGCTTGTTGCTTCTGGGACCTGAGCTCATGTCCAACCGTTTTGCTGGCTTGCGTGTAAAGTCATTTGCCCAAGTCAGTGGTGGAGCTCTCTTGACACCCAGCAAATACCCCGATGCTCCAGCTTGTCTTCCTGTGGCTTGAAAACAGAAGTTTAAAACAAAG
>NW_009214722.1:153374-184054 GCF_000690835.1 Fulmarus glacialis
TTAATTTGTTTTAATCTGCATTGTTGTGGAGTTTGACAACATGCAAAGGATCTCTGTATATTGAAATACAACATTCATCTGTTGTCAGCTCAAACATTCATCTGACAGGTCTACCCACAATTATAAAATTTCTGGGATTCTTTTATTTGTTGTCTTGTTCTAGCACTTCTGATGATTATTTTTATCCTTTTATCTGCCAGTACCAATAAAAACAAAAAATAAGATTCACACATTCTGACATGAATCTAGAAGCTGGGAGTTAGCCCTCCCTCTGTAGTGGTGTTCAGTGGAGTACTCAGCCATTAACAGCAGCACAGGCTATATATTTCAAAGTCTTGGTCTTCAGTTGAGAAGAAAGGGCAAAAATTTCAGAAATGCAGATTGACAAGTGCCTTGGCTTCTAAGTCCTCAAGGATCATAACATGGCTGCAATTTTTTACCTTTCTCTTGGTAAACATGCTGTTTTGTCTCTGTTTTTCATTTCTATACTTCTAGTAAAGGGCTTTACAATTGCATGAACTGTCTATGGATACTGGGTAAAAACGTAGGTCCCGCTCCATGTAGTGGATGAATAGGTGGCAAGACAACGGTCTTTCTTTACTAATTTTTGGTGAAACTTTTTGTTTCCTTTCATGCAACATTTAGCACACAAAAAATAAGTAGCTATGCTGATCAGAGAATTTTTGCTTTGGGAGATGCAAAGGCCCAAAATGTTTTTAGAAGATCAAGTAAACTGGGAGAATAAGTAACTAGAAAAATCACACGGTAAAGGCAATTGATTGGTAAGGAAAAGAAGGGGAACTGGGGGAATGGCAGTGATGGGGTTATGTGGAATTTATGGCCGGGCTGATTGCAGTGACTGATTGACTTTTTCAAAACACCTCATGTGCCTCCTTGTGTCCATCCAGCCTTCCCAACTGCTGCCGATGGACTGGCCGCAAGAACCCATTTTGATGTTTTTGCATTAGCTCTCCCATATTGGGCCAGCCCCATTGGCCTCAGTGTAGCAATGCGTGGATTGTTATTATAGTTAATCATCCCTAATTGAAACAATACTCTAAATGAGTCCTTGTGTGTCTCGGTGGTGGGAGGCGCTGGCAGTTCTCTTCCAGTTTAGTTTGTTTACAGACTTCCAGAATTTACAAAGTTCAGAGGCACATTGATAAATCCCCTCGCTGGTTCAGTAGTGTTTCAATCAATCATCAAACTAACAGCATCAACATTTTTCCTGGGCTATTATCATCACTTCAGTTGCTGCAGCAATATATTCTGCACCAATAAATCAAGAGTGATCATTTTAGATGGGCAGAAACATAAACAGCATTTTAAAAAATATATCTTTTAGCAGTCTCCTTTCATCTTTCTCTTGGTTATTTTTATGTTAGAAAACTAGGATCACTTTCTGTGTTTGTCTTAGTTTCTTCATTTACACAGAAGACAATCTGGTATTTTCCAATTTTTTTACCAGCCAGTCAACAAGCCCCTAGCTAGCACGTTCATTTTTCATTTTTTGTTTTTCATTTTTCATTTACCTTTTTCTTCTTTGCTGCTCATTTCAGTAAGCGTGGAATGTCCTTGTGTTAAGAGATGGGTTGTATTTCCTCAGGCCACAGGTGCTTACCTTTTCGGTTACAACATAAAACTGACAAAGCAGCTCACATATCTAACAGCTATCGTATAAGAATCTGAAACCTTTCTCCCCTTTGTGAGTACTTTCCTTTTTTTTTAAGGCAAGCTGCAGCTGCAACACCTGAATTATTGTATGGCAAGACTTTCTGTGGGTTATAGCTCCCTATTACATTTTCCCATTACCAACACAAGAAATGTATTTATTCTTTACGTCATGTGCACATATTAGTTTTCATGGAAGATTTTTATGTGCTGAGTTTTGTGTTCTCTCCTTTTCAATACATGTGCATAGTTAAAGGGGTTTTCTTAATTTCCTGTTTTAGACTTCCCTCAGAGATTGCTTGTTATGTTTTCCCTTCCTTATAGTATACAAATATGTCTGCTGGCTGGAAATAGTAAGACTAGTTTTTGCTGACAGTTGGCAACTCAGGTGATGACAATTGGCTCACTCTCTGTGTTACCCAGCTGTAGTGCGTGTTGACTTCAGTGCCAGATGGCACACCACACATGTATAATATGATTGCATTTTATGTTTCTGGATGAGTAATATCCCACTTGATTGTGGTATTTGATACTTCATCCAAAATGATCTGTTGTCCTTTGCAAAGCGAGGCTTCAGTTTTGGCTTCGTACCTAGCGTGTCATTTAGGTATCCGCCTTGCACAATTTTATCAGATTGCAAAAGCATTTGATTGTAGAGTGAAAGTTTGAGAGGTGACTTGGGAGGACGGCAGTCTGCAGAGGACTTATTTGAGAAGAAAAGATTGTTTCTTTGGGGTCGCTGAAACTGTTTTTTTTTCAAGATAAAACAAGTTGGAAATTGGAGTTATCTGCCTAATCAGAAAAATCCCGATTTCATGCAAAACGAAAGATTGTCTTTCAATTTTCTAAGGTTTCTTTTTTCTTTTTTCTTTAAATAAAAATATATTTAACAGGTCATTCTCATTCAGGCTCATTATAACAGCATCGTGACCCAAGCTGTTGTGTAGCTGGTAGAAAATATCTCTTCTAATGGCAGCAATCATCTGCAGGCCTGAACTTGCAATATCAGCATCAACAGGAACTGCACAAGGGTCCAGAGATTAGTGGGAACTCGGGGGTCGCTGATAGAAGAGCAGGAAATATACTTCATACGTTCCCATAGTCGCCTGGGAAGTCCTGGTAAGAAGTAGGAACCTGAATAATATTTGAGCTAATGTTAAGAAGAGGAGCACCATGCACTCACAAAAAGATTTATAGTTTTGTAACCTTTCCTACTGCCTGAATTTTGACTTAGAAAACAACCAGTTTTCTAATAATCTGGTATTATGCATTCAAACCTCTGATCTATATTCAAATGAAAAGCATAGAACTGAAAAAAAAAAACCAGCGTTTTTTTTCAGTCTCCTGAGTCAACTAGTTTGGCAGCTAAATGAAATTATTTAGTTTTTTATAATTCCAAATATGGTAGGATTAGCCCTTCATCCTTTGTTTCAGTAAGTCTGCATTAATTATTTTCAGTCCTCTTTAATTCAACAATAAACTCACATTTTCAGTTCAGTGGAATGGCCTATTCCTAAATCATGTAAATATTATTCAGAACTAGGTGATACCCATATGCAGTCTTGCCAAAGTACACTCATTTATTTTTTAACTTCTTTAGCATACTCAGTCATCCAAGGAGCAAAACAATACATGATTTATAAAATTCATGTAATGAATTTCATCCATTTCCCATTGGAATTTCAATATTGCTGAGACACAGGCACAAGTAGAAAGAACCGCAGCAGCAATCTCCAAGAAATTATTATCCTGCATTCTGGGATAGTTCTGTTTGTGTGTGTAGGGGCTAAACTACTACTTTACTGTTCAAAACCTAAACTGAACAGAGCTAATTGAAACAGCAAGTGCTGTGGCCCATGGTGCTAAGAAGGGATTTGCTTTCTAGGACAAAAACATGTCAGTTGTCGTCATATTTAATGCTCTCAAAACTTAGTGTTTTGGTTTGAGTTGCTGTGGACCCTGGACGTAATCTTTGTATATATAGATGGGAAGGTGAGTTATATGAGTGGGTCTGGTTTGCCGTATCTGGGGTTTTTAGAGATAGAGCTGGAAAGGTCTCTGCGCACATTCTCAACATCAATGTGCTGTACATCGGGTTACTAAGTGACCTATGAGCAGGTCAACAGTTAAAGCTAATAACCCAGCGTTTCACACCAGAGATGTTTCAGACCAATTTGTCAGTCATTCCGAAGGCTAATATCTAAAAATTTGCAACTGTGTGAAATAGGGGTAATTTTCTCATGTCTCAAAAAAGGCTTAGTTAATACAAGCTTGTGTTGATGCATTTTAGAAATGAGGCTTGCTATTACCCATCTCAAATCCTTCTCATTTGCAGATTCTGTGATTCCTCATATTTTACTTTGAGGTGGGAGGGGCAGAACTTTCCTAAATTGAGATCAGCCTGATGGTTTAAAATCTGTGCAACTGTTCCAGTCTTAGTGTGCTGTATAAAGGATTATCCTTTAAATTGCAACTCAGTATAAAGTCCTACAGAGTCGGATATACTTCGTGGTTTCTTTAGTTGGCAGAAGGGTTGACAACAAATTGCACTCTCCAGCTTTGTTTTCTAGAACCTGTGCATGGTTCTCATTGCAAATACCACCTTGTCCCTGGTGCAGCCAGCAGTGCCATTATATACAACTTCTGTTTAGAAGGTAAAGTGTTATCTTAGTACGGTTTGTGTAGTACAATTTGCAAGTAATTAATATTGCAGTAATATTTTCTCCTCAACTCAGAGAAATCATATGGAAGTGCAAGCTATGTAGATGTTATAACTGTAGAGGTGTACAACAAATAATAATTACGGATCATAACATTTATCTACAGTAATAGCTGTTCATAGGATACAGCTTACTGCAGTTTCTCTTTCTTGCATTTGGAATCTGAAACAAGAATGTTGCAGATCAAATCCTGCTTTATCATGCCATTTTAATATTTTTCTGTTATCTGTTAATTATTGATGTTAGCCAGATCATTACTTTCTGTGGATGGCTGTTTTGAAGATGTCAGCTACAAGCCAGAAATTGCTTTCATCAGCATTGCCCTTAATCACACAGTCGGAGTATAGCTCCTCTTTCTCGTATCATTATATAGTGCTGTTATTTGTCATCCTAAATATACTAGCAGGACTTCCGAATCTATATGTAAATGAAAAATACAGCTTCATTTAATACTAGCTAAAACTCTACTGCACTGGCAAGCAAATGAGTAGCTTGATGATAATCAGTAGTCACGGAGCATCACTGCCCATACCATGAGCCCTATGTGGCAGCCACCCGCCCTGCGAGGGCCAAGGCAGAAACCCCTGCAGGCAACCAGCTCTGCCCTGAAAGCTCAGCTCACCAAGGGCAGCACGTGGGGTTTGGCCGCTTCAGAAATGTACCTTGGGTACGTAGAGCTGGTTGGGGAGCAGCCCTGGGGAAAAGGCGCAGGTGCCGGAGCCAGCAGCATCCCTGGAAGCAGGGACGTGGCCAGGAGGTCGAGGGACACAGTTGTCCCCCTTTACTCAGTGCTCGGTGGGGGGGGTGGGAGGAAAAGGGACAGCAGACCTGAACTGGAAGTAGAGAGGTCCAGACTGTATTGGAGTTGTGCCTCCAGGTTGTGCCATCTCCATCCCTGGAGGTTTGCAGGACCTGAGAGGACCAAGCCCTGAGCAACTGGGTCGGACCCCAGAGCTGACCCTCCGACCAGAGACCTCCTGGGACCCCTTCTCACCTGAATTGCTCTGTTGTTCTAAGTTCTTCTCCTTTTATGATACCTTTTTGTGGGGGTATATAGCTTGCAGATGCATGCTGATAACTTTTTACTAATTGAAGACAATGATGAACATGATTTTTCAATTGAAAAAAAGGTTACATGTATTGCTAAAATGTCTCACTTCAGGGGAAATTTTGGCCAATAACTTGAAAAAAATATTTTAGTGATTTTCCATGTTTAATGCAGACAACAAAAGAAATGTGTTGTTTGAATTAACAATCGTTCTGTTTTGCCAAACAAGACAGAAAGCATAGAAGTATGTGCTGTTATATGACACTAAGCAAAGCATAAATAATCAGTAGAAAAAAATTTTTTTAGGAGTGATCCAAATTATAAACAATATAAGTACATTTAAAGCAGGTCTTTGTAATCTTTGCAAGGGCTTTTCATACCAAATCACCCAAGCACATGAAAAAAAGAGAAATCTTTTAAACCGTCTCCTCATAATCAAAAGGTCGTTAATATCAAATGCAATTCTGGCATGTGTTTCAAGTGGCTTTGTTAAATCCAAGCAGCTAGTCATTTCATACAGCATATACTAGATTTAAAATAAAAAAAAAATAGGTTTTTAAAGTAAACTCTGTAGAGTATTCTATTCAAAGCATGAGGGTCTCTGAACAGCACACATCTGGCATCTAGAAAGTTTTACCCTTCAGAGTGGTACTGGTCCATTCAACTTTAATGTCAGATCAGCTTTTCCTTAAAACTTCTGATCCATTGCATCATTTTTGTATTTGGTATCTAACTGGAAACTGTGGAATTGTGTTTTCCTGGGAGAACAAAATGGATTTTTTCCCAGGGCATTGAGACTGTTGAGATCCTTGAACCCCAAAACTGAAGAGCAGTCTTTGCAACAGAAAAGCACGTGACAGTAAATGAAATTGAAATTGCTTCATGAAGATTTTTCTTAATAAGCATTTCCTTAACAATACCTTTGAATGCATCTTTTGAAAGAAGAGGCAGAGAATCCTCAAGTCTCACTAGGTATTTTGGCTTTGGTGTCCTGAAGCTCTTTCTGAAAAACTGAAGTCCTCACAAGATGATGACAGAGCTCAATACTTCATGGTAACTATTGTCTTTGCTAACACTTATTAAAGCAAGAGGACATTGCTTGTTAAAAATAGTAAGATTAATTAAAGAAATCCTTAAGTTGTTCTTTAATATGCACCTTCTATGAAACCATGAGTTTAAGACTGAATTTAAAAGTTTTATTGCTCAGCTTTACTTATTTTCTCTGTTTAAAATCTGGTAATTGTGTATATTAAGCAAATGCAAGGATGGGGGAGCATTATACTTTTAGGTTTTCTATTTAATTGCTTGCCCTGGAAATGATTTTAGCTGTTTTAAGATATTTTATACAAATAAATGTCAAAGTAGAGATCTAACAAAATCATTACAAATTAATTTTGAATTTACTTGCCTTCCCCTTCTTCCACAAAAGCAATAGGAAAGTGAATGGTACTCCTAAGTCTAAAAGCAACATGAGCCGGACTCCCACATATGATATTTAAATTAGAAGTTACTTCATACCAGGACAGTTTGCATTTTGCATTTATTTGTTATCTGCTATTCAAAGGCAAAAAAGTATTGTGTCTAAACAAAATTGTCATTATACTTGTAGCGGCTACTGGAATTTTATGGCAATTTGTATTTTAAGTAATTCAGGATGATAATTATACTTACTGCTTCGCTAACTGCACAGTTACTATTCAGAGTTCCTCATGTATATTTTACTGCCGTGTATGTTCTATATCAGAGCAGACCTTTTGCAAATGGATTCATTTGCATCATTATATACTCTTTCAGAAATCATTTTCTGATCGTGAGGAATAAACTTCTGGTAGCATCAGAGAGCTAATTCCTAGAACTCATCTTTATAGCTGAGGAAACTAAAAAAGAAACCGAATAAGATGCTATTTTTTTTTTCCCCATTTGGTCTCATTTTTAAAATTATGTACCTCTGCTGAAATGGGAATTTTTGACAAAGAGAGTATTTAGTAGAAAATCTTGCTGTTGTTCATTCACACGGAAAAACTCAAAAAGAACAAATTATTTGGCTCACTTTTTTTTTCACATGGAAATGATGACAAACTTTAGGGCTGTGTGGGACATGTGCCTGTCATGTACCTTGGAGCACTTCCTTGTCCTCTGCCCATTATCGATCTCTCCCAGCCACTTACTTTCAAAAGATACTAATTTAAAAAAATTAACCCACTGCAGAAATCCATTAGAGTTTTTTCCCTCCCTCACCTACACAAATTGCCACCGCCTGAAGCTGAAGAGAAGCAAAAATCCTGGATGAATGACAAATATCATGGCTTTTAAAGTCTGATATCCTATGGCCCTGCAGGGAGAGAAGAAAGGGGACAGATCCTCTGATCAGTCAACTTGGTACAACATAAACAGAGCGAAGTCGTTTTAAAATGGCGGGAGAGGGCTAATTCCCTTGTTCGGCTTGTGCAGAGGCTTGGGGAGGCGATACTCCCACACTGGCAGTGTGACAAGCTGCATTCATTTGCAACATCTGAAGGAACCGAGTTATTTGATGTTTTGTTTTGAAAGAAATTATTGAGAACTGTTTTGTATGCAAAAGGAGTTCTATTCTTTTTTTTGCCTCTGAGTCCTAGATAACTGAAATTATGGTTATTGGAGGTACTATATTTAAATCTTGTAAAGTTCCGTAAAAAGATGTGTGATACATGGAGAAAACACGTACCGATGCGTAAGAGGGTTTATCTGTACTGTGAAAAGTCATTCTTTTGATTTACTTACTATAGAGATGGGCAGCTAGCAAAAAAATAAATCCCCTTTTTTTCTTCTCCTCCCAAAATAAGATAAAACAAACTATGCGTGGATATAGCCTGTTTGTTTTAGCCTATTTCTAGTATGTGGCAGATGTTTTGGCAAGAAACAGGTAACTGAAATGGGCAATAATCATTTTTCATTTCTTTTGAAAAAGAAGAAATCAGCAAAGAAAACTTAGGACACTAATAGAACAGAGTTTAATGCTCCAATTTGTTATAACATGTGAAGGGAAAATGACACTTATTGCTACTAGTGTTTATGAAGAACATGGCTATTTACACAGCTATGAATTCTTAGACAAGAAGATGGGTTTTCATACTTAATATATAACTCTTTTTTTTTTTTTTTTAAAGTGCATCCTACGCAGAACAGATCATAACCCAAACAGTAGTTTATCCTTTTTCTCAAACTAACAGCTTCTTAATATCTCATTTGCATAAAATTTTGGGGACTCTGCCTTGTGTTACTGGGTGCTGCTGATTGTCTTTTGATAGCTTTAGTTTTAATAAGTAGCGCATTATCTCATCTGTATGTGTACAACAGCATATTTCAGAACATAGGTATGGAAGGAGTAAGTTGTATTGGCAGCAGATGAAAGTGAGATGAAATGCTTCAAAGGCCAGACAGGCAGGCAGAAGGCAGAGAAAAGGGTCTGTTAGGTACTGGGATGAGAAGCTTTTGAAATATAGATAACCTACAGCAGAGATGAGCTCTGTTCTCCTGGCCCTAATAATTAGACAGATAAGAAGGTAAAGTGAAAGGAAGCCAGGAGATGTGGACAAAGTTCAGGATAAGCCATCCTGGAAAGATGAAGCCATGGAAATTTTATTCTGGGAAAAAGTCAGAGGAACCTCAGGTAGGAAATCATAAAGAACATGAAATGTTTGTGACAAGCTTGGGGATGTAGACAATGAGATCAAACCAGCTGTGTGAGTGCTTCTATATGAATAGCAGAAGTCTGAAAGCTCAGGGGGTGTTGTGACAGGTGTCGCAGAAAGAAAGTAATCGCCATAATACAGGACGTTAAGTTCCCCAGCAATGGGAGAATACATGGCCCTGGTGATAAAACAGCCACAGGATTAAGCACAGTAAGAGAAAGATGGTTTATCCCTGTTCAGACTGACAGTGCCACAGCCAGATCCCCCCTTCCAGAAACGCTTTTTGACAATAAAACAGTTGGCATGAGGAAGAATAATTCCTCAGTTACTTCTGAGCACTGCAGTTCTTCATCTACTTCAGTCAGTATGTGTGAAAAAGCCAATCCGGAATAGTCATAATAACATTGAACATCCTTGGGGGGGGCGGGGGGCGGAATCAATGCACCCACAGAGGAACTGCCTAATAATGAGGAAGATAATTAAAAGGAAATTAAAGGAGCAGCTAAGAGGGGAATATGTTTGTAGGCGGCTTAGATGCTTTAAAGCTTCATACTTAATATACTTATTTTACTACTCAACACAAATATGCACAACATAATAATTTTAAAGAAGATCTGCCAGAAATAAAATATAAACCAACATACAATGGAGCTATTAGGTTTGGTTTTTGGTTGTGTTTTTTTTTTAAAGGAAAAAGAGTCAACTCAATTTAAACGTAAAAGGCAAGCCAAACAGATTTTGAGCACTTACTGAATGTTGAAAAGCTAATAACAAAAACTTTTTCGAACACATCAGAGGCAGGAAGCTTGCCAGAGAAGCAGTCAGACTGATAGATGATCAAGGCATAACAGGAGCATTAAAGGAAGATAAGGCCATCGCAGGAAGGCGAGATGAGTTTGCACTGCTGTTCGCTGCGGTGGAGGTTGAGGACGGCCATGTGCTAGAGATGCTCTTTAGTAGGAACACATTTAAGGAACAGTCTCAAATTGAAGAGCTGACCCTGCTGGGACAGGAGGCAAGGGCAGAGACCTTCGGGGGCTCCTTCCCATCTGGGTTACAGGGAGAGCCCGCCATCCTGGGTCTGGTCACTCCTGAGCTCCGGAAGCAAGAGCTGCCAGGTCTTTGGTTTGACCGGCCTCTCCTTACACGGAGCTCTACACCTGCACCAACCTCTCCTGTATCCTCTTAGGAGAGAGGGGCAAAGCAACAAATGATTTCCAAGTCTTTTCATCACAGGTGATAGCTGGGAAGCAACTTCTGGTCCAATATTTTAATGATAGACACAGGGCTAGTACATCCGTAAAAGGAAGGTTATCCTATATATGCTTTGTTTCTTGCATTATACTCACATATCTTTTGCTGAGCACTGTACATATTGATATTCCACTCTGGCCCTTTCCTGGCCCTTCCAAACTGCCTGCTTGTACTGGGCTGAATTACATGAAGATCTAGGCAATACCAGTTCCAGATACGTTGCTCTATAGAAGTTGACTAATCTTTAAAAATAGGCTAAATCCCAATTTAGAATTATTTCTGTAGAGTAAGCTTAGAAGACAATTGCTATAATTATGCAAATTTAAACAAGTGAAAAGCCTTAACACAATGTATACAAAATAATGGTTTAAAGGAATTAACTTTAGGAATTAGCAGAAATTGGTCATTTGTATGTAATAATAGGACTGGAAGCTAATGATCCAGAGTGAAAGAGTTCTACCAGTAGATATTAATGCTTAGATAATCTTTTGTTCAGTAGCTTCACACTTGTATTTGTTTAGGATTGCAGCGTGTGCCTGTATTACTGTATTGGAATTCCAATCACTCACCAGTTCTTAATTAGACAATATAACTGATACGATAATTGTGGCATGAATTGATTATTAACTGGAATTTGTATGATAATGAATAACAAAGTTCTTAAACAGAACATAAATAACATAAAAATAACATAAGCATTCCCAAATTGGCATTATTACACAGTGGTTGTGACCCAGCGTTCTAATTGTCAATATGCATTTAAATTCACTGCTATCCAGTCCAGCGTTTGAAATCTTCATAAGTAGTTGCCAGTAAAGGAAAATTCATTTTGTTACCAAGGCTTTTTTCCAAGCTGTGAATTTTTCAAATGATCTGCCAAAACAGTCTGTATTCTTCAGGGCCGTTAATTGATCAGAGTTGTCTTCTACTTTTTACGCGCTATTTCTGTTTCGTTTTTACGACTTAAATCAGGAACAGTATCAACAGAATCCCGTAAGTGTATCTGTGCTTGGTATGCATTTTGGTATTCTAGTGTGTAGTATATATTATTCTAGTGTATAGTATCTATATGTCTACTATGTTTAATTGCACTGATTGTAGAAGAAGTATTATCCTCGAAATCTTTAATGATAATTTTTGGAGTGACTATTTCCTAATAATAATAATAACAACAACAAATTATTGTACATCAGAGTCTCGTGGCAGAAGCTGCTACAGTACGTATGTAGTTACGGGTGTCATGGTACCCCCAGTGAGGCTGGGGACCTTTTCTGCTCACCGCTGAGCAAACACATGATGAGGGACAATCGCGGGAGAATTTTAAATCTAGACCTTGTGTGAGAGGGGCAGGCTGCTTTCTACAGAATCAGATCTTTTGTAGAACCTTCTTTAATTAACCAGAAAAAGTGAGTTTTAAAAACAACACCCTAAATGACAGCAGCTTTTTCTCCCCGCTCTGATGGGCCGGCAGCGAGCCGAGCCTCGTGTCCCACTCTCACCCCGGAGCACCCAGGGTGGGGTCCCACCAGCAGCGCTCGCCCCGGTGAGTCACGGCTAATTAACCTGCCTGGCATTTAACGCGTGCTAAAATGGTGGGGAGACCCAGCGAACCTGGTTATTGTCTGACACAGCTAAGATTACTGTTTCTCTGTCAGAGCTGAAACTAAAGCCAATTAAAAATAATGAGCGCGGCGTTACATGGCGGTGGGAGCTGCTGTGGTTTGGGGCTCACGTGCCTGCCCAGGAGCTGCTCAGGTGTCTGCAGTGGGGTGGTTCAGGCAGCTGATCGTGCTGCAAAGTCATCTTTTATTGGCGTTTCTCTCTATTTTTTGGTGGGGTTTGCATTTAACATGGATCAGCTCCCTAATCTATGTTACACAAATGTGAGTGCTAGTGCAAGGGAAGGATAAATGGCCTCAAGTTGCGCCATTTAGGTGTATTTAGGCGCATTTAGGAGGTTTAGATTGGTTATTAGGAAAAATTTTTTCACTGAAAGGGCTGTCAAGCCTTGGAACAGGCTGCCCAGGGAAGTGGTTGAGTCACCATCCCTGGAGGTGTTTAAAAGACGTGCAGATGTAGTGCTTAGGGACATGGTTTGGTGGTGGACTTGGCAGTTCAGATTTATGGTTGGACTCGATGATCTTAAAGGTCTTTTCCAACCTAAATGATTCTATGATTCTATGATATTTTACTTGGGCAGAGGCTGAAGGCTAATTCTGGAGAAGAGGAGAAAGGCAATTTTAGCTGTGATAAAGCACTGTATTTCTACAAAATTTTTCCAGTGGTGCCTGCTGGTGACTCTTCCATTTGAAACTCTCTTTTACTTTGTGACATCAAACTGTGTAAAAGATGTCTCAGCATTTCCTAAAAAGAAGGTTCTTTTGTCATCATGGAGTCTGGTTAAATGGGGGGAGTTTATTTTGTTTGGAACTAAATCAAAATGTCAGAATCCTTCCAGAAATGTGACACCTGTCCTTCCTACAGCTGTAGCTGAAACCAACTGGAACTATAGCTTTCCCAAGATTTACCTGTAATTCAAGCTTACGTTTTGAAAAGGGGAAACAGGAGGCACAGAAGCAGTCAGGTTTATTTGGGTCTGGAAATCACTTTATCATACAGGGAGGTCTGAGATTCCTGTCCTAAGTTCCTGCTTTGCACATTTTTTTGTGGAGAAATATTAATTGATGACTGTCCAATGTATTCAACAGTTGGGCGATCAGTATTTTCCCCGTATTTTCCCTTTATTTTTTATTATGCCATTATTGTCAGGGAAAATACAGCCCAGTTTGTGGGGGAAAAAACACAGGGGAGCAAAGCTCCTACAGCCCTCTACTCTTCTTTCTTTCACCCTGATAAACCCATGGCTGGCTGCGAATGTTTTCCCTCTCTCCTTTCTTACTCTGTGAAGAACACCCAGGTGTGGCTGATCTGTTATCCTCGCTATTGTGCAGCTGATGCCAGTGGTACTGGCTTTATTGTGCTTTGCAGTAAGAGGCTTTTCCTCAGATTTATGTCATATTAAAATGAGATGTGTAATTACAGAGGTTAGATGCAATGGCAGTGCGCAACAGGAAAAGTGCCTTTCATTTCTTTCTTCTTCGGCACTAATTAGCTGAAGAGTGGGTTCCTCACTGCTGCGGAGAGACTTTTGCTGCAGCTTTGCCCTTGTAGCTCAGTTGCTGTCGGGATCCCAGCTTGCTGACCTGGGCTTGAGTGTATCTACAGAGCCGCAACCATCACTCCTTGTTCAAAGGCCGACAAAACCTTTGTAGGGGCTGGGAATACTAGGTACTATAATCTGACAGAGTAGCATTTAAGATAAACTAATTCATTTATTTGTAGCTGTGTGAGAAATAAGTGCCAGCTTTGGTAGCCGGTTGAAAAGAACATTAGATGCTCCATCATTCTGCTTGCTCTTCTTGTGAACAAGTCATGCGGCACTCCCAGAAACTCACGCGTATGCCAGCAATCTTCATGTATGCTCAGAAAAGCCCAGAATGTCCCAAACCTAAAATTCACTCCAGCAATGAATTTTGAAAATGATTTCTAGCCACTATTGCTTTTAGTTAACGAGCAATTTTTATTAAAGACTTCAGGAGAAAGTATTCTACTCCTTCTATCTGTACAAGCAGCTATAAACTGAATGCATTTTAATAACTTTTTCCAAGAAGTTACAAGGTATTTCATTAAAATGTCAACTTTTTCTTTCATATATTTTATGATTCTCTTTCTTCCTTCTGCCACAAATATGTTGTTGCCAACATCATCATGACACAGTTTGCTGCCAAGACTATGGAAAGTTAAAAAAGGAAAGAAAAAATGAATTTCTATCTACTCTTTAGGTAAAATTCTTCCAGCACTAGAGGCTGAGAAAGCAGTCAGAAATATCTGAAGTGCCAAAGACAAATGTTAGAGTGCCAAAGCGGTGGTGTAAAAACATGGAAGCAGTACCAGGAGGATCAGTTCTGTGTGATAAGTGAATAGTAATCAGCTGCGGACATTTCCTAATCCGTTTGTCATTTATAGATTTCACATAGTTCCTATTAATGTTTCTGTAAAGATTAGATAAAACGGCACGAGCATGCACACACTGGCTTTGAGACATTTAGCAGAGCAAGTCAGCTCTCGTTTGCAAGAAACAACGTGTCTTTCCCACCAAACCATCTCCAACTGCTGTATAAAATCCTTTGTGTCCTACTGCATCCCCCCGAGGACTCTCTCTTTTAAATGTATCAACCTGCTGTCACTCAAAAGGTCACCAAACCCAACTCCAGCCAGGTGTCAAGCCATCTGGTGTTAGCTGGTTTAATAAGGAAGGAGCCGCTTCACCCGGTTTTAACTCATTAGACTGGGAGGGGGGGGAAGGAAAGAAAAAAACCCCTCGGTTTTGCTTTTGAGAATAGTCAAGAGATGTGACTGTATTTCCTACTCAGGTGCCTTAACACCTAACTAATTAAAACGAGCCTGGCTTTGCAGAGGGAGTATCCCTGCAAAGGCCCTAATTTTCAGCCCTTCAGCAGCACAGATTCTCACTGGAATTTCGTTATTACTTTTGCTGTCCTATCTTTACTTCTGGTTGGAGCTGCCGAGTGGCTACAAAGCTATTAAATTAGCTTCGTGCCCAGGATTTCTGGACTTCTGCCTTTGCAGATCGCGATTCCATGGCCCCCTGTGCAAATGGAGAAAAGCAATGGAGGGTCCTTGCCGGCAGTGCATATTCAGAATGCCTAATTGCAGTTTTAAAGCATCTTAAAAACTTTCAAATTCCCGAGTGATATCCCAAGTGTAATTTCCTGCTCGGCTGGAGAGTGAGGGACGAATGTTATTTCCACTCATACTAAACCAGTTGTGGCTTCAGGCTGGCTTCCCAGGCACTGCGCATGACGCCGGAGAATTTTGCATTCAGCTGGTTGAGTTTGTTGTTATTTTTAAACGGCATAAAAAATCTCTTTCTTGGAATTTGTTCTGCTTCTTAGGTGTTGCCCTCACCCCAGAGACGTTCTCTTTTAAAAGTGATTTAATTTCTCTTTCTCTGGCTCATAGGCCACAGCTTGATTTTGCTTGCACTCCTGGGTCTTAAAGCAATTTTAAAGGGGAGCCAAAGAGTTGCTGAATGTAGCTGTTTTGTTTACATTATGTAAAATTGGGAATCTGCCATAAGAGAAATCCCACACATCCCATGCAGTGTTGAAGGCCCACAAGGGTGTGTACGCATCAGATAAAGTAGGTGGAGTTTTTTAGCAAAGGCCTGTAACTTGCCCAAACGAGTTAATTACACATGCTGCGTCCCACTTTCCCAATACAGAAACATTTGTAATTAAAAAAAAAGAAAAAAATTAGTGTGTAATTTAGAGTTGGCCTTGGGCCGTTCCATCTTATTCCTGACTCTGGGACCCGGTCACTGTCTCATCAACTCTATTTCAGCATGTGATGCAAGCGGAGCGGAGGAGAGTAACCTGGCAATTTGCTTACACCTACTGCTCTAATTTAGGCTCTCATCTTATGTAAATAATGTTGGCAAACATTACTAATATTTTACAGAAATACAATTGATTGAGAAATAGTATACATGGAATAGATTTCGAGTCATTTGAGTAATATATAGAACATTAATTTTCTGGTACTGTCTCATGCAATGTATTGCAATTGTGAACTGCATAATGTATATAAAAATCCATATGCCTATACTTTTATTTTTAGCCGTGACAGCCTCCACGTACACTATTTTCTATGTCATATGCAACTGGAGTCAATGATTCTCCCATGTATCTGAGACCATCAGCTCTCCCCGGTGGAATATTGATTTCCAGGAAATAATCTTCATGCAGCCATCTTTGCTTAAATATAGCATAAAGATATACTCTTACTCAAAAATAATGCACATTTCTGCAATTTTCTACTGGAAATTGAATGTATTGCTCTGTTTAGCGAAGTATTTAGACAATAAGGCAAAAAAACCCCATAGATGTCTCCATACTATGGAACATTTTACTATTTACATCTTAGCTACCATATATGACTGGAAATTTAATATTTCTGAAGCAACTGGAACTGTGAAATAGAGCAAGAAGGAACAGGGCTGGCAGCTGTCTTAATGCACGGTAAAGCCAGGAAGTTGTTTAGACTGCCTTTGAACTTGGCCAATATACTGAGATACATATATCGGTCAGAAAAGGGAGATACTTTAAAGATCTGTTAGGTCAAGAACACATTTTATGACATCAAATATTTAATATTATCTAAGTAAATAAAAAATAATATGTAAAGGATCAAGGTTAAAATAAAAGTTTGTGGCTGATCTGTTATGCTATTAAGAGATAGTATGTTTTCCAAAGTTAAAGGGGGTTATTTTTTAGCACATAAGAAAGTTACAGGCTACAGATTCTGTTTAACCCTGCTTCCTTGCTGCTTGGTGGCACTGAGATTTTTATTTATACTACATACAATTTAATAAACTGGTAAGGAAAATATTTAATTCTTTACTTAGTTTTTTTTTACTTATATACGCAGCTATTTTCTGTTAAAGACCTTGAGATGAACCACGTTATTCAGGCCAATGGACGTATTGTGGAGTTGTCCTTTTGCAGACGACTGCAAATGAGCACAACACTGCTGCCCCTCTCCATCTCACTTCTATATTCAAGAACCATAAGAAAGCATGGCCCATTTTTAAATTTTAGCCATACAAACACCATAAATCAGGCCCCAGATGAAAAACCCATAGGATTAAAATGACCATTTTAATTTTGTCTTATACTTTTTGCCTTAAAATTGCTGACAAGGCATTTGCACAAGGGAATGATGCCAGACAAACACAAAATATGATTTAGAAAGGAATCAGAAAACCAGAAAGGTGTATCTGGCTGCATTCTTAGGATGTGTAGGAAACACTTGTGTTTTCCAGTGTACTTTATTTAGAATAGACAGTGGAAGTTCAGTCCTTCATGGAATCAGTAACCACCTAAGAACTAGTATGCTATTCTAGCCCGGGATTTTCGCATTTCCCGTGTTAGAGCTCCTGCAGCTTGGATGAACGATTGGATATTTCTTGTGTACAGTCAGTCGCCATGACCCCTTTCCTTCCTCCACCCTCCTACCCCATGTCAATATGTTTTTTTTTTTTTTAAACACATAGCTCAAAATCTTAACAGGAACGCTTGGACTCCAGTCCCATCCTGGAAAGTGAAAGGAAATGTGACTCCTGTGTTTGCCAGCACTGATTAGCCCCGATGCCAATGACTATGTGATAAAAGTCTTTTTAGGTCTGTTGGCCAACTGGGATATGTTGCATGCTGGTTTTGGGGAAAATACATACTTTCCCCTGCAGAGCACCAGTTAACTGTCCTGCTGTATCGTCAGCCCACAAATCCATCCTTTGCTGTGCCAGCAAGATGCCGTGCGTGCTTTGAGATTCTGCCTCTCTATCACTCCTTTGCCACAGAAGTCTCTGAAACGAAAGAGAAGGATTTAATATTATGTAAAATCTGCTATGGAACAGGTAAAATGAGTCATGCCCCTGGCAGAACAGCAGTTGAACTTGGATCCAGTCATTGTTTTCAGTAGACTGATTAAACTTGGATCTTAACCTTTAAATGTAGAGTCAGCAGAAATTATCAGTGTCCAGCACTTACCGAGCAATTTCAGAGCCATGTTAGGCGACAGATTCTGGTTTTGTGTGAATATAATCCATCTTCAGTGTCAGAGGTAAAAAGAAAATAGCATTTGTATTTTGATATCGTTTGTCTGTGAAAATTAATTTTCATATCTTTTAAATGTGAAAGTCTGACTTTCAGAAAAAAAAAAAAATCATGAATCCAGCACAATTAACCCCCTTTTTCCTCTCAAACAATGAATTTTTGTGGACCAGTGCAGCTGCTGCAGCAGCCACCCATAAAATTATCTACTGCTCAGAGAAATGCAAAACTAAATGCCATATTTTTGGATTGTTAAGTGTCACTTCAGTGAAATGTACTCATGGTTGAATAGCTCCCATTTATTTTCTAGGGATGGTTAAAAATGAGGAAATTGTGACAATTCTTGAACATTTTCAATGCTTTTCCTTCTGTTGTTCTTGCTGAACGGGGAGAATGCTTTTATTTTTGGGTATTTTAAGGGGAAAATATTACAAATGTTTGGTTTTGCCACTGCTTCACCTCTTTTTCTCCTTCTTCTCATATTTGCCACTGAAAAGAGGAGAAAGTTCAGCAATGGAGAATAAGGACCTACGGGAAAGTACGGGGAGAGAGAAGAAGAAAACCTGAAATGCAGTTTATTTCAAAGTAAATGATAAAATGGATGATTGTGTCTTGAAGGTGGACATTTTCAGTGAAAAAGCTCTGCAAAACCTTTAAGACGACTGGAGAGAAGGGAGGAAATACGAAGTCCAACCTGCTTTATGTGCTTGCTTCGTTCAGACTGTGGTTTTGAGGAGTGGGAGGGATGCTTGCAGTGGGCATGGTACTGCCTTGTCCTGAGGACCTCCCTCTTGCTCAGCAGCTAAAACCCGGAACACCACCAACGCGTTTTGGGAGAATTGGGGCTGAAGGCAGAGCCATGGGGAGTTGGAGAACTAGGGCTTTCCCAGCAGCTGGATTAGCTCGGAGAAACCATGAAGATGAAAGAGAGAAAAAGGCATAAATTAGGTATTTGTGTGTGGCTTCACTGGAGTGAAAGGGAGGAAGAAAAAAAAGCATAATTAATTAATTAATCCCCCCCTCCCTCCCCCCTGTCTTTGAAAATACCAACAACTATCTAGATAAGAGGGGAAGTGCTGCCTTATTTCAGTCCTTATTTCAAAGGAGCAATAGGCACCCTGTGACGCAAGAGACTGATGGGGCTTTTTAAGATTAAAAATAGCTTAGGAGAAGAGCCATTGAAATGGATTATGAACTGGCTTATGGAGATGAAACCGAGGGTGTTGGTGAAAGAGAAAATTCAGAGTGAGGAGGGGAAACAAGTGTGGTCAGTACTATGGGCCTTTTTTCTCATTAATCGTGAATGTGGATGACCTTGGTGAAGGTGAAATTTCAAAATAGGTTTGCACAGTGCTAATCATACAAGGCTGGAGTGTAGCAGCCAAAGACAACCAAGCAGACAGAGAAGTCAAGAGAGTTAAAGTTAATTATAAAGATGAACAAGCTATTTGTGTCGTTTAGCATATGGTATCATGGTTTTAAACTATTGAGGTGAAAACTTTATTTAGAGGATAGCAGGGATATCATGGTCTTAGCTAAAAAAGAAACTTTACTGGCTGGGTTGACCTGGTCTACAAACCACAGTTTCCCTGTAATGTCTCCCCATAGTCAGTAGCTGCTTATTAATAACCTTACAACAGAGCACTGTGTCGGCTGGATGCACTGCTGGAGGTGTTGCCTTGTTCTGCATTGCCCCCAGTGTGCTGGGCAGGGACACATGCGGGTGTAAATATATTAAACCATTTTCTTAGTTCCGAGCAGTCGAGACCGTAAAAAGTTGACAATCAGATGTGTGGATGTGCTGTTCTGACATGCCTTCGTCCTCTGAACACCAGAGATGTTTCTGAGGAAAAGCTGAACTTAAAATCAAAAAATACCATTTGGAAAACTGAAGCTAGGGGGGTGGCGAGATTTTCTGATTCCTTTTTAGGGTTTGAGTATATCCGTTTGAATATTTGGCAGCTAGAAAATGTTCACTGGCTTAGTGATGTGATGATGCTCTTTAAAGGGAAATACTGTGTGATCGTAAAGATGGACTTCATCCAACAGATCGTTTCTGCTAACTTCTGTGACATGGACAAGATTCCAAAAGTTTGGTTGCCTTTTCAAAGTCACTAAACTTCTCAGGGCAGCCAGAAGGGGCTGAGCATTTTATAAGATGTGGTTTCTCATGATGTTTTCAGAGATTTCACCCCAAAATGGATCTAGACCCAAATACTCTCTGAAGCTCAGGCTTGGGACCGAGTCTGAACTCTGTGACTCGCTCGCTTCTTCTTGCTTCTAATCATCGAATGGGAGGGAGACACAGACCGTCGCGGTATTTCAGTGTGCTGGGTTAGTACCTGGAACCAGAGACAGGCAAGAAATGTGTGAGGTAAAAATTAACTGAACTTTTTTCAGACCTTAAATTTGTTTTAGCTTTGGCACATTTTGTCCAAACCAATTTGTCTGTCTCTAATGCAGTGTAAATAGCATAAAGCAGTTGCTTTGTGAAATATGTGACGTTTGTAGAAAAGTATATATAGACTGGCTTCCAAAATCAATATAGTAAACCCTTGATATTGCATACCGAAGTTCATTTCTGTTTTGACACATCTTCAAAGTAAGATATAGAGTCCATTACTTCACATGCTTTTTAAATTTAAACACAGCAATTTATGTATTGATGAAAATGTGTAAGTCATAATCTTTATGAATGGTTTTTGGAACCCATTTATCAGAAATCTCTGGTTTTATTTTGTATGCACTATTGTAGTTGCTTGTTTGGTTTAGCAAAGAGTCTGTAGATTTTCATGTTTTTGGACAAACTGAATGGCTGAACAAACTCCTTGGTAGCATGGCTCTGTAGCGAGCGACTGAAGCTGCACAGAGCCACTTGTACATGCTGTCTGGCAGTAACTATGGACATTGCATTTTATTTTTTATACAGAGCCTTATTAAGAAATACTGTTAGAGAGACCACGGCATTAGGCATGTGGAACTGTCCTCTGATCTATCGCCTCCTGCCAGCATGATAACTAGTTGACAGTTATGCCAGTTCAATGCCTCATCTTTTAAAGGGATATAATGCTATCACTAACACCGATAGGTCCTAATGGCCCTGAGCAGCCTCCCCCCAACTCCTGCCCATGGCCCAGGACCCTGTTTTAGCCCCTGCCCCAGCGATGCTGTAGGATGCCATGGGCTGATGTCCCCGCCTGCCCTCAGCCAGTCCCCATCCCCACGGAGGTGCCCATAGCCCAGGGCAAAATGTAAAGACAATTTACGTTTGTGAGGTTTCAAAGGTCTTAGCTTCAAGTGTGGCTAAGATTGCAAATCTAATTTAAGCTGTTTATCAGCTGTTTTTTAATTTAACTTTCTTAACAGTTCTCACAGACATGAGAGAGAAAATAGATACTATATCTCAGCCTGCTATGCAGAATGATATGTTATCCAAATCTGTTCATCAGAATGGTTTCAAAGTATTTGCACCTAAACTTACAGGTTTTCCAAAATACATGAAACCATTTTTCAAAGCAGAGAGGTTTTGATGCTTTTTTGCTTTAATCCAATAAATCAGAATCGCCTCTTAGCGCGTGCCATGAAAGCCGAGTTTAAGATTGTAGAGGGACGGTGTTGACAGCAAAGATAAAATGGATGAAGGAAAAAAACTCCTGAATTTCTGTGTTTGGCATCCCTTTTTCTGTTCAACCCAGGGGACTTCTATTGGATGGATAATAAGTAATTAGAAGCAAAACTAAGTTTTCACCTTTGCTACCCACTCAGCAAAACAAAGTCCTGGAGGCTTGTAGTCTAAGCTGTCCTAATGAGTCCTAATGTGTCCTGACACTCCTCTGGCTCAGCTGTCCTCCACTTCTTTATTGCAGTCAGTAAGGACTGAATTAATGAAAAAAGGCAAACTATTGTTCCACTTTGTTTTTTGGTGCGTGTGGGAGGCATGATCTGGCCAACTTCACCCAGCACATACTGTTGCGTTGCTTGCAGAATAGCATTGCTGTTGGTATGAGAGGTCTTTGGGGCTGCAGGACCAACGGTGAAGCTCCTGCTGACTCGAATAGGAGAAGAAATGTCAGAGCACTGACAATGAGGAGCACTTCATGTATCTGGGAAGAAAATTGGGGGTCAAGATTCACATTTCTTTTCCCAGATGTGTGACTGTGCAACTCTACATACACTTTAACAAATAAGCAAGGTGAACGGTTCTCTAAGTTCACATGGAAGGCTTTAGAAATGCTGAAATAAAACTTAGTTAAACCGAGGAAGGTGCTGAGCAGATTATGGCTACACTTATTTTGGGACAGAAGCTTGTTGCTGCGTGATGCTGGATTGTACTGTACCTTCTAAGGGACTCTTAACAAAAGTTTGCCTTGGGCTCTGTAAGTAAATCCCATAACTTCATCAACTCATCGCTTTCCCCACCACCAAGTGCTCTGTTAAGAAATTAATTAAGTAATAGCTATGAAGTATTTTAAATCTTTCAGGTGAATTGCTATACAGAAGAATTCCCTTGCCTTCAACCTGCATACACAGACAGACTTTTGTTTGTATACCAGGAAGCTTCCACAGCCTCAGGTACTACGTGTCTTATTTAAAGTCTAAAAGAATCGAGGTAGCCACACCGTTTAGTCTTCGGGAGAGGATCTGCTTTTCTTCAGCATGTGGTTATCTGAGCAATCACCCCAGTGCTAGGAGGAGTGCTGTCTACTCTTAGACAGCATAGGCCTAACTTCCAGGATGTCTTATTTGGAGCTGATGCCTACATTGGAGCCTGCAATGTTTGGATGGAAAAATTAGTTATGTCAGCTCAGCCTTAAATCCTGGAACTGTTTTAGATAAACTGTTGTTCTCTTCCTGTAACACTGGCGTGCTGGGGCCAAGAAATGGAGTTTGGGACATGGAGTATTTTCTAGAAACCAAATTTATGTTGTTGGTTTTTTTTTAATTACTGGACACTGCAAATACAGTTCCAATCAGGATCAACATTAATTTCTTCCTAGCTTTCAAATGTTATAACTACATTTATCCCGTCATGTTGGCATCTGTGTTGGTATTTATAAATTTTTGCATGCTTTGACTGCCATGCAAATTGTTCCAGAAAGTACCCTCTAAGGAGCTGAAGTGAGAGAGATAACTCAGCAGTCGTAATAACCCTGCCTTTTAAAAGATTATTTTGCAATTACAGTTGTGATGTTTTTATAAAACAGATGCACAGAAAGTGACTCGCTGGCATCAATAACAGATTAACTAGGGTTTTGCATTTACAAATAAAAGAGCAATTCTATTCCTCTGAACTCGCATATATAGTATCAGTTCACATTTTGACTTTTTTTTGTATTTGCTTACAAATCTAAAAAAGGCTCATGTACGCCGCATAGGTGCATCCTGGCTGATAGTAGCTGTTTCCTAGGGAGTATGTTCTCAAGCTTGTATCAGGAAGAGTAATTATCAAGTTATTTAATAAAGCAGATGGGATTTATGCATTCTTGTTGTGTATGAAATATTATGCAAATTTATCTGAGAATGCTATTAATCTTTTAAACACAGTCCCGCTGCCACCGATATTCTCATCTCATATTGAACCCAACGGGAACAAGCGGTGCTCAGTACCTGGCAGCGTGCAATCCTTCCTTATTTTCCTTCCATAACCTTGCCTATGGACTATAAAATCCCATCGGTATGTGTCTGAGCGCAGCTGCCTCTCTGGGAGGGACAGAACCTGTTCCGTAAACAGTGCATGCTTCCAGACCTTGGGAAGCCATGGGGAAAGGTCGATATTTCGTTCCCCATACATCACTGCAATCAGGTAGCTTGATAGCGTGTCGGTAGCCTGCGAGGGGCCTGGAAGAATGAGGCTCTCTTCTGCCACTCCCTCTGTTACTTGATCATCCCCAAGCTGCAGATATTCTCCCTCTCCTCTGTTGTAAGCTCCTGTAAGCTGGATGACATTCCAGTGCTCTGAGGTCTAAAGGTATTTAAACCCAAATGTTTAAGGATGAAATAGGATCTATTTATTTTGCTTTCTAATGTGTTCCTAACCAAAGGGATGGAGACCTGCGATGGGGTATGACTTCCCCTACTGAAAAAAGTAACAAGGGAGCAGGGGAAAGTTCTGCCTTTGCCAAGGTAATCAGGAAAGGAATAATATAGAAAGAGGTAAAACCCACTGCTGTGTATCCATCATGAAGAAAAGACCAGCGAGCCCATTACTACTTGCAGTCCTCTTCTCTCCATTGCTGAGAACCTGACCTCTCCTTCCCTCCATCAAAAATAAATTTGCCATAACAAAATTAGGTCTTTCCAGCAGGTTATTAGCCAACAGAATATATAGCTCAGCCTCTGAGCTCATCCGCTAAAATCACTATGAAATCCTGTCCCTGCTGAAATCACTGGGAATTTTGCCGTTGTTTTCAGAGGAACTTGGATTTCTTTGCAGGTTTTTACAAGGCTTTGAAGCTGCTTCTCTGAAATGACCTGTTTACTTTTGTGTAAATGGAATATACATATGTCATATATTTATATTGCTGTACTATCAAATTGGTGCAAGCTATGAACAGTTAGAAGTAACAATGATGCTAAGAGGGTTCAATATGTTCTCTCTGCTGATTAAAGTTAAAACTAAGTTTAGTCTAAAGCAGATACATTAATGCATGAAAAAGTTGAATATTTAAACCTGAATACATAAACTGATTACAGAAAAAAGTCTGTAAAAAAATAAAGAGACATCTCGTAACATCATTTGTCCCAGATCCTTTTGTCACATCCAAGTTTATGAAGTGCCAATGAACTGGTCACACTTTTTCACTGTGAAGTTCTCTGTCCACCAAACATTTTTCCTGTCCTCTTATTTTCCAGAAAATGTTAAAAATACAGACTTCAGGGCTGAAGAGGGAAGTTTATTATCCTTTCTGTGAAGTTCCTTTCTGCCAGGAGTTACCAAGTCGCATACATGATGAATGTAACCCAGTTGTGCCTGTGTATCTGTCACCACTCCTCTCGGATTGCAGCCTCATATGATCTTAAAATAGCACTGAAAAGACATTAGTACATAGCATATACCTCTATACCATATGCTAGGGATAAAGGAATCTAACTGGGGGTCTTTTTTTTTTTTTTTTTTGCATGTATTATAATGTTTCAGCTCCAGTTCCTGCAAAATATTTTTTTGCTTTCAACAGAAACTACTAAAATATATTTGACTGCTTATGCAAACAATGATTCTTGCCCTGCTTTTAGCTTGATTAATGCACTACAGGAAAAAGCTCAGAGTAAGATGTAATATAAATCTTAAGATAATTTTTGGTTTGTTGTTGTTTTTTGGTTTGGGTTTGTTTGTTGTTTTTTTTTTTTAATTTTAAAAGCTATTTTAATCACAGTATCAACCCTTTTGGAATGGGTTTGTCATCTGTTGAAATCAGACCTTCTCTGCTACTGTCATCAATATAGTTTTGTTTGAATAAATACCAAAAAGATACAGATGATATGTATCTGATGCATAACTTATCTGATGCTCTCATGGTGAGCTCCGAGCACCCTATTGACCACTTTCCGTGTGTACTAATACTTTCAAAATGTACAATCATAAATGTTGGTGGAAAATCAACTTGTTTAGGCTTACTGCATTTTAAGTGTGTCCTTGGGTGAGAATCATCAGTGCCACAAGCCAGTACGCTGCAATTTATGCCTGATAGCCTTTGCACAGCAGTGGATTGCATTCGTATGTGATTATGACCACTTAGAAATGTTTGCTCACTCATCCAGGCAGAAAATAAAACACTTAGATGCAAGTTATGTGTCAAATGACTCCTCGACAGCACAACTTGAATATCAGATTATGCTTTTCAGTTAATCCAGAACACGAAAATCTGTCACAGAATGTTTTCTCAATTCTTTTCTCAGTTATAACTGTTATTTGAAGAAATGATCAAATATGAACAGGAAAATCATGAGCAGCATCTGCTTAGAAAATAAGCAGGGACTATCTATGCCTCGATATAATCAAATGAGTCTATACGTGGTTGGCCATTTAGGCATTCCTATAGTAAGCATGATTAAAATAGCAAAGAAAAATGCTTGTAGTACTTGAATAACATATGAAATATCTCTTTTATTTCCTTGCTTTAGCATGTGATATGTATGAAGTACCCACATGAGTTTTTATGATTATGTGCCCGGCTGGTACTTCGGAACGAGAGCGGGGCTGGATCCATTTGGTGTACCTGATGTTACTGAGTGTCCTAGAAAGCAGTAGGATATCAGCTGGCTATAAAACCTGCACTGCCCATAAGATCTTTCCCCACAGCTTCCTCATCAGTTTTGGCGAGGGGCTGGGGAGGCGCTGCCTTGCAAACTGCCTTCTGCTTTTGTGGGGGGAATAGGTGTGATATTGCTGGGGTCTTCTTAAACTTTACACTCGCTCACCTGAAGATTTTAAAGCACTGTTACAATTTAAACTGTAAGTTGCCAAGAAAAAGGTAAGTATGACTGTTTGTTAAACTGCTGTTTTTTCTTCACTGACAACCCAACTGCGCCATTGGTTATAATTGCTGAAGGTCCTTTGTAATCATTTGCTAGCCCTTCCCTCTTAGCAGCAGCTCTATATAAAGAGTACAAAGCTGGGCATCAGTGCCTGCAAACCTTTGCACACTTCCTAATAGATGGACAAAATATGGAGTGTGGTGGTTTGGGGCTGCTTCTTAAAGTGTTTGTACTTTTCTTTTTTTGTTTTCTTGGCTTTTTTGACTCTGTGTTTGCTAAGGTGATGCTATCTCAAGGTATACTTTGTCTTGCAACACAGATCTCTTCTTCAATCCTATTGTACCAGTGCATTTATTTGTGCTGCATTTTAAATACGAGCCAGTTGCCCGAGCAGAAGCTACTTTGCATCCTAGATTTTAAATGTTTCTCAGATGTAAAGTTATTGATCAAACAGCCTTGGGAGCAGTAGTTGTGGCTGAAGCACAGCATCTTATGGAGGAAAACTAGTACTATTAGCACCTCTGGGGATCTCTGTCCTTATGTGCAGCAGTTTTGGAATCCTCCTTCAAACCCATCTGCTCCAAGCTAGCTGGCAAGTGAAAAAGCCAAGCATCTGCATGCCACTTGTTTGTGTACACATCAAAGTATTTAAACGGTCAGAAGTTCTGTCTCTGGTGTATCCGAATTTATTATTTTGTTCTGCTTTTTGCTTCCTGATGAGTTTCCTGCAAGCTCTTTGCAGGGGAAGTAGGTCCAAAATATAATTAGGAACATTTTACATTTTTTGGGGTCATCCCAACCTGGGGGGATGTTTTGGAGAGTTTGCTCTAAAGGCAGGGAGCTTTTCTTATTCCATTTACCACTCAGTGCCACCCCCTTTGACATACTGTTTTGTCAAAAACTGTGAAAGTTTGGGTGAAGGGAGTAGGAGGTTTTGGTGCAACAACCTAATCCCCAGCAGGAAATTTATTGAGTTGCCAATTTATGATCATCTAATTGACTTAGAAAGAATCCAAATGTGTTTCTAAATATCCGCCTGAAATCAATGGTGACTGTCTTTATTTTCGGCCTGGGGCAGATTGAAATTGAGACAATAAATGAGAATGTCTCATTCCAAAAGAATGAGAGTTGGCAGCTTCGCACAAGCTTTGCTTTTGGGGGAGGCGGAGGAACAACCAAGGGCTGAAGTTTCCTCTTCAGTGAGGGCTGGTGGGATTAAATAGGCGTCAAATCAGCCTCTGCTTGCTTTTTGTCAAAAAAGCTAAATTCTCCTCTGCCCAGGTCCATAGGTAGTGTCTAGAAAATGAAGTACTGTTGAGAGAGCCCTAGGAAAGAGGAAAAAACCCCACTTTTTAATATCTTTCACACTAAAACCATTAGAGAATTTAGAAGTCTGTAAAATGTTTTGAGATTTTCCATTTTCAGGCGTAATTAACTAAAAATACCTTTAACTAATGGTATTTAAGATCAGTATGTTTTTATTAGAATTTTATACTGCGTATAAAGCTGTGATCTAAGACAGTTTAACATATCTAAACAGAGAGTAGACTGCTAATAGCCCAGGAAATGATCGGGCAAGAGTGTTTTTACTTTTATTGCACTGTTGTATCTGGTAATGTCGATCCGACCCTGCTCTAGGAGCCTTTAATGCAATTATGCCGAACAATATTTAAAGCTGCGAACAGATGCAGGCCCCCCGACTCTCAGGCACGTTTCCCCATCTACATGATCTCTCCGGCCACCTTTTGAAGTCCTCCTGGTACTGGAGGTGGAATTTGTTTGGTATGAACTGGAAATCTAAATAGCTCTGCAAACACAATGACAGATGGCAAAATCCCAGTTGGAACGTGTGACCAGCAAACTGGCTGCGATTTGTTTTCACTCCAGGGTAGACAGCAGACATACTGTGTCTGCGGAACAGCTGTGACAAGTATTTAATTCGAGAACTTTCTAAGAGCGGAGAGCATTTCCACAGAGAGGGGGGGAGATGCTACCTGTGCAATTTCTCAAATAAGAAAGGAGAATTTTCCTTGAGACCCAGGGGAAAAGAAAAGCTCAGGAAGTTGAAAATGAATGAAAGTCTATGTAATATTTATGCTCTCAATCCAGTGTGGTTTACTGCATCAGTTTCTTACGAGGAACGGAGAACGCAAGTGGAGTTTCATCAAGTAAAGATGTTGGCTTTTTAATACCAGCAAGATTTTTCATTTTCTGAATGTTGAACAATGCGTTTTCTTAAGGGAATTATTCTTTTTTGTTTTAAAAATATTTTTAATAAGGGACTGGAAAAATGATGTGCTCTCATGTGAGTCCAAGTTAGCAATGTTTGCAAACCTTTGAAGTGATTTCTTTATTATTACTACAATTTTTTACTCTTGGAATGAAACATAAGTATATAAGAATACAATGAGGGAGAGTATTATCAGAATTAAGGGAATGATCCAAGTGCCTTTCCTGTTTGAGTACCAAACATAATTAATAACTGAAGTAATATATAAGCTTTTATAAGCAATGTGTACTGGATATTGTGCTTTTCTTTTTCCTCTTCTTTTTTGCTGGCATGTTATACTCAGTGTAAGTAGTCTGCTCACATCCTGCGCCCTTTAAAGCTGATGGTAAATTTTGTTTGAAAACAGTATCAAGTTTAAACGACAAGACCTTGTGTCCAGCATTATCCTGCATCCCCTACATCTGCTTCGTTTTTTGTACATCTTTGTATACTGCCAAATTCCCCGAGTACACTATCTTGGCTCTCAATCCCTACTTTCCCCACCCAAGACCTTAAAGAACAGCATATTGTGTTTCAGAGCGCCATGGCAAAAGTCCCAAATGTGCCATTTCGTATAAGTAATGTAAAAAAGGCTGGTAGTAGTCTTTGAGGAAAGTTTTCTCCTTTTTTAAAAAAAGCCGAGGAGTTTCAAAGTACTTAGATTTAATTGAAAACTAAATTCCTGAGAGGGGACACTGAATGGGGATCTATAAAACTAACTCTTTTAAATGGAATGTGGCTTGGCTACAAAACTTGTTAGCACTAGCATGCGAGTCTGAAATATATTGTATGTGTGTGCATATGTATGTAGATAGGTTTGATAGATAGATCTGTATATAGGAATGTATTTAATCCTTGGTTTCTTATACTTTAATGACTGAGGTCTTGGTATATTTCCCAATGCAGAAAAAACTAGTTCATCAACTCAAAGGGTGTATATTTAGATTTCTAAACATCAGTAATCATAAAGTATGGTCTAGATGCTTTTCTTCATCTTCTGATATATAGTAGAAAAAGACGAGAGTTATATGGGAATCCTGAGTAAAAAAAGAACTGAGTTTACTGAAGTGAAGAACTTATATCAAGCATATAGCAAGGTTTTGAATAGGGAGAAGTAAAACTAATCTCATGGAGTATAAAAAATTACTAGACAGTGCAAGGCTATCTTAATTTTAAGCAGATTGTTGATTACAATCTCTGATATTCTTCAAGATATATAAAAAAAGTGTTAGCATAAGTCTTTCTAATTATAACGAAATTACTATCATTACTTCCTTTCCATGATTTTTGTATGCTAGTCTCATTTTATAAGCTTTATATTAGGAAAGCATTTTTTTAAACCGTGATAAGAATAGCCTCTAGAAGATGATTTTAAAAAAAAACACATGCAAGTCATGCTCTTGACACATTTATTCTGCTAATTGTTTCACTGTATGGTTTCTCCAGGAGACATGGCCAGGTCAGACCTGATGGTGGGAAAGACTGGTTTACAAAGGATGTTCTCTTCTTATGTGTTCAAAAACAGAGGGATGGTCTTTTCAGAGAGAGCACTGAACTGGGAGCTCCTATTCAGCTGTACACCCACAGTATCTGGCAGACTGTTTTCAGAGTCACTGTTTCCTAGGAATCCCCCATCCTATAAATATGGACTGCATTCTTTGTTCCTAGAAATACACCCTAAATTTCATTGTGCTGAAATGAATGTTGTTTGCTTATGCCAAGTCAGTCACTTGAGGCCGTATCAATGACCTACTTGTTCATTTAGTATGTTAAGGACATTAAACTAATTATTAATGAACCTGTTGAAGTTTATATTCACTGAACTTTTCATAATATCCTTCAGGGAACGTGTCCCATAACACAAGAAATTTGCTGTCC